>NW_026557337.1:0-24478 GCF_029017545.1 Prosopis cineraria | reverse complement strand
CTAAAAGTTTGTGCCAAATCTGATTTTTTTTTTAGAACATATCCTCAAGTCAAAAGAATAGTGAATTATCAATTAATTTATTCTTCCATTGCCTTTATTGCATAAATTGTTTACCAACCATAATATTATGCATCGATTGCAAATGTAAATATTTCGATTATCTATTTGTCGTGTGAGATTCTAAGAATCTTCATAGGCATTTAAAATGGTTTCATACCGTAAAAATCAATAAGTTTTATAGGTATGAGGATCAATCTTGTAGGTATTTGTATGGGTTTCGAAGGCCCATTATTAAAATTAATTCTTTTATAATAAATATTTAAGCCTCACGTGAGATTTCAAAAATTTGTAGAGAATAAATTAATTACCTTTTCGTATAGGATAATAAATCCTCACAGATATCGTGATTCACAATTTGTATGGTAAATACATAAACGAATTTTTGTAAATAAAATAATAAACATTGTTTTATAATATTAATTAACTAAATTAATAAATTTAAATTATAATTGTATTGTTTAATTAGATCTTTTGGTCACATGAGATTTTTTGAAACTTATAAACCTTTAAGATAATCGTACTACCGTGTGAGTCAATAAGGTTTCACAGGTATAACGATTAATATTCTATATTTAAAAATATGCGTTATATAATTACATATTAAATATATTTAAAGTAATATTATTTAATCCTTTATTGTGAGAGACTTTAAATCTTTGCAGATATTTAGGATAATCATATTGTCGTATAAGCTAATAAGGCTTTGCAGGTATGATAATTAAAATTCTTTAAAAACATGTACGTACATGCTTAAATAAATTATTACTAACACTTAAAATATAAATAAATTAAGTTGTTAAATTCTTTTATCGTGTGAAATTTTGAAATCTCCACAGATATTAGAACAGCTGCATTATCGTATGAATTAATAAGGCTCTGCAGGTATAGCAGTTAAAATTCCCAATCACAAAACATAAAAGAAAAATAATTTTAAACTCTTTTCTTTCTATATTCCAAAAATTAAAAAATTGAGAAAATAGTTAAAATTAAATCACTTTTTTCAATTTAAAACACACATATCAAAATTTTAGAAATTATTTTATTTGCAAAATGGTGAATTATTTCTAATTAATTTCTCTTCAAAAAATATTTTCTCCAGCAATTTTTAAACCCGAACTACGTGGACTTTGATCCTCATCACAAGGTACGTAGGCCTCATAGTCAAATTCTGAGTCTATTCCTCTCTTGTAAATAAATAAATGTTTCTCACTTAATTTTTATCATTTTTATATAAAACACGTGAATATAAAAGGAATAATTAAAATAATTTTAAAATCATATTAGTATAGCACAATAAATTTTAGGTAACCGTTCTTATAAATGGATGTTGTGGGGTGCCTAACACTTTCCCCACATTCAATCGACTCCCGAACCTATTTTCTATTTTCGTAAACTATCCTTATTCTCCTTTAAATGATTTCTCAAGATTTACCTCAAAATCTTGGTAGCGACTATTCGTTCCATCCGGTTTTTACCCTCAAGGCTGAAATCTCCGCTCGCACGCCATCCGTGCTGCATTTTTTGAGTGCGACAATATCTTTTATATATTTTACACATAGCATATCGATATAATACGGCTTTGGTAAAATACACACACATATATATACATGTCGACATTGTATGTCAGAATTGTTATTGAGAAAAAGGGGGAAGGAAAAGATTAAAGATTAAAAACTAAAGAGTAAAGAGTGCTATTATTTTGTTTTTCTTTTAAGGTCCAAGATAAAGAGCGCTTTTAAATAGTATGAAACAGAAAGGATAAAAAAACAGTTCACCAAAGAAGAGAGAAGAAAGTAGAAAAAAGACAGCTCATCAGAAGAAAGTTTTTTCATCGGTAATCGCCACGGTTTATTTCTCTACCTGCACCAAATCAAATTTGGAAGTGCACGTTGAACCACGACAAAACACCCCCCCCCCCAACCAAAAAAAAAAAAAAAAAAAACGGAAGTGCACAATCCATATAAATCAACGGAAGTACTCATTACGCCTTCTAGGAAAAAGTGTTCTTAACAAACAAGAATTTAGAGCTCTTAATCTCTTATAATTTGCAATTTCTTATAATAATAACAATAATATATTCCCACCAAAAAATAATGCTCATGCTACTAAATACTAAAATTTGTTTTTGATCCAAATAAAATACGCAAAAAAAAAAATACTGACCTATTAGCTAATTTTTAAAACTCAGTGAACTTAATAATGATGGTTGAAGAAAATGCATGCATTTTTCCGCGTAAAAAACAGTGCATTGAATGACTGCTAATTATTGAGATTTGAGACACTGCGAGGATTTTGTCAACATCCAAAACATTCATGGTTACAATATTATCATTGGTACCTTGCTGTGGCAATTAATTTGTTTCCATAAATCCCACCAATTGGAGGATCCCTTCTCATGATGACATATAACGCTGGTCTGAATCTGCACAAGCGGCATTTCCAACCAATGTACCAATTTAATTATAAAATCCACCGCCCTCTTGCAAGTTCAAACACACAGACAATTTGCTTTCATTTTTGAGATGCAATAATGGCCATGCCCCTCGTCATCTCTTCCAGCTCCAACAACCAGAAGCAACTCGGCTTCACTATTTCCTCCAACAACTACAGAAACCATGGAGGACGTGAGACTGTCATGAACAATAATAGGGTCTCTTCCAATTACTCCAACCAGCAAGAGCCTGGCTTTACGATTGCCACCAACGTTAACGCCCACAGAAACATGTTCCTTTCTCTTGTGCCTCACTTTAATGGAGGTGATCAACAAGTCATGAACAATAGGGCTTCTTTCAGTCACTCCAACCAGTCAAACGGAAGCCTCTCTCTCGTGCCTAGCTTCAATGGAGGTGATCAACAAGTCATCAATGGGGTCACTTCCAATCACTCCAATGGTATAAACAGAAGTCTCTCTCTGGTTCCAAGCTTCAATGATTGTGAAAGAGTCATGAACAATGAAATCTCTTCCAATTATTCTTCTAACCAACAGGAGCTTGGCTTTTCTGTTTCAAGCAGCAATCATAGACACAGAACCCTCTCTCTTGTTCCAAGCTTCAATGACTATGAAACAGTCATGAATGCTGGGGTCTCTTCCAACTATTGTAACCAGCAAAAGCTTGGCTTTTCTGTTTCAAGCAGCAACCATATAAACAGAAGAATCCCTCTCGTTCCGAACTTCAATCACCATGACCCATTCATGAATAATGGGATGTCTCCCAATTATTCTGACAGGTTAGAGCTTGGCTTTCCTGCTTCAAGCAGAAACCATCAAAACAGAAGCCTTTCTCTTGTGCCAAGCTTCAAAATTAGAGGTGAACCATTGAATATGATAGAGAGGAGGAGAAAATTTGCGAGAAATTACCAGTTTTCTCATTCAGCAAGGCTTCTGGCCGCGCGAGAGATTCTAAGAGGTCGTCTTATATCTGTTTTCTCCACCGGACGCCGTATGCTCACCAGCCAGGAAGAAGCCATCTACACGAGATCAGGCCCTGGTTTCAGTTGTCAGATTCATTCTCAAATTAATCTTAATAACTCGCGGCAACGTGGAGCGAGACTCACCATAACAGAGCTTGATGAAGAAGCATGCTCACATGATAATCAAAGCAGATGCAATTATAGTGGAGCTCTTGCTCTTGCTCTTGCTCCTACTCCTGTGAGTGTTTATTATCCTTCTAGAACAAATAATGAGAATGAATATGATAATGATGTTGACAAGGGTGATGGTATAACTCATAGTCTTCCTTGTAAGAAATATGGGCCATACACGTGCCCGAGGTGTTTTGGAAAGTTTTCAACCTCACAGAAATTTGCAGCTCACGTGAGCTCTCATTACAAATATGAAACTAAAGCTCAGAGGGGGAGGAGGCTTATGGCAAAAATCAGAAAAAGAAATCTCCGCCTTCATCACTCGAGGGAGGGAATAACACTTCTTCCTACAAAAGCATTTGCTCAGCCCCAGCCTGTGAACATGACCGAGGCAGAAGCTAAACGTGATGGAGTATTATCTAAAGTCCTAATCAAGGAAGAACCTGCCGATTTTTAAGTCAAGTATATGTGCGCCATGGATTGGATCTATTAAGTATTTACTGTTTTTCTTGTTTTGCATTAGGGTCTACTGCAGTGTCTGTTTCGTTTGGTTGGCGGATGTTTACTGCTTTTATGAACTTCATCCATAATCTTCTCAAACTGTGTTCTAAACACTGTAAATTTGTCTCTTATTTCATGATAAATTAGAAGCTGAAAAGCGAAGTAAAAAAAGTACAACAACATGGACAAGGACAACTACGTAAATGGTATTTTGTCCCCAAAGTGGATTATATTGTTTATAAAATCGCCAACATTATCAAACAGTAACACAGTTTTTCTAAATCCTATGATGAAAACACAAGAAGCCTGAAATATTGCCAATCTTAATTGTCAAGACCTTGTCAATCTGTCAATTGTTAACCTGGAACGTGATCAAATGTACAGCATGACCCAAGGCCTGGCGTATGCAAGGACGCCGAAATATAATTTGTCTAAGAAGTTCTCCGTCAATGAAAAATACAACCCAGCCTTAGAAAAACTCTTCGGGTATAGTCAATGGCCCAAAACCTAGGGTCTGATTTTTCCCCAATGGTTTATTCGTCTGATTTATACAAATAACCAGCGTCTATGAAACAACTCTGTAGGCAGACAGGGATCTACAATGTTGAGAATACCAGGGGGTTATCACTTTTCAGAGGTAGCATGCATTTACATTTTCCAACAATGTTACAAATCCACGCCAGATAAAATTGCATGCAGCTGCTTTGGAGTCCATGTCACATCAAGTAGTTTCTGAAGAGGACCATCAATATCTTCTGCCATTGTCATCAAAAGTGTTCTGCATTCTGAAATAAACAAGTCATATCATATTTTAACAAAAACAGAATAAAACCCGCATCTATTCATCATCATGTTAAATCTTTATTCCAGACTATGTTCCAATAATAGCTATATTATGAATTAAACTGAAGGGAAAGGTGTTAAACCTGATATTTTGCTAAATTAAGCAAGCACATAGAAGCAAGAGCCTTGAGTTCAAGTTCCCCATTTTCCAGGACTTCTTTTATCTCAGAGATGACGGCTAAGGAAGCAGCAAGATGTAATCCAGCATTACATTGCATAAAAAGCGAGGAGCTCAACCAAGCAGCAGTTATTAAACACACGCTGACCAAATCTGGGTGTTCAAATATTTAGAAATAGAATTCAAAAATGGACTCTCTCCATCACATTGGCTCTAACAAGTTCACCAACCACTCTTTGACCTTTTCTTCTTCCCTTTCCCATAATTTAGTTAGAATATCAGGCAGGTGAGATCAAGTAACTTGTGTAAGAAAAAACAGCTACATGATAACATCAAAGAATTGTTCTGGATTTGCTTCACATTGATAATTCTAGTAGGAGTCTCGATTTGCTATTGCCAGATGTATGGTATCATTCATCCATAATAATTGAAAGGGTTCGTGCTGGAAGTGATAACTGAACTTCCATACGGAAGAGACTAAAGAATAAGGACATAAAATTATAGTTCATCAGTACATTAATTAAAAAAAAAAAAAAACTTGCTCCCAAATTCCAGACTTTCCAAAATTGCTCTCTAGTTTAACCATGTTACAGGAAAAAACAAATAATTAGGTTGTACAATTGGAATATTAGCAGCAGTTATCCGCATTTGATGAAAAATTCAAGGAAGCATTATGTTTCATCAATCTTGATACAATACAGAGAAGACCATAAGAGATGACGAAGTAATGTAAGAGAGGAAACTCACAAACGAAATGGATCCATCCCATGATAAATTTCTTCCTCATGATCAGAAGTGTCAACTTCTGAGCTATTGATTATATATCCCACTTCTTTTAAAATGCTACTCCTGGTCAGTACCTTGCCAGTGGAAGAAAAATGCCCGGCCAAGAAAAGAAGAGCTCTACAACAGTTTTCTCGGACTTTCTCCTCATTTAAGCTGGCATGAAGAGCCATTGAAATGGAATTCACAGCCTGCTCTCTGTATGAGCCATAATTTTGAGACTCGGCCTGAAGTGAAATATTACCATTCCCAAAAAAATGCATAACAAATGCTTTGAGTGAGTGAGATGACGAAACCATGTTTGAAAAAAAAAAATCAAGACTATTGGAGCGTACCAGTAGATCAAAGTGCAACAAAAGGACAGCAATTAGAGGCATGTGATGTGGTGGAGAATTCTTGAGGTAAATGAGCAGAACATGCATTGTAGTAGATATATCCTCACCCTCCAAGTGACTCAAGAATGAAGTAGCATCCTTTCTTCTGCAAATTAAATAAGTCAACCACTCAACAATTAAGAAGAGGGCTAGACAATTATCATTCTTAAAAGTACAATTACGCAGGGCATCATATCACAATAAATATAGTTCAAGTCACTCCCTTGTATAGCTGGAAGTCCAAAGATGGAGAAGTTTATTGCTAAGGGAGTCATAACAAAATAAATCAAGTCATTTAAACTCAAAGCAAAACTTACCTCCTAAGAAAACAAATGATGCATTACAAAGGTAATGTTAATATCTCGAAGAGAAAGACTACAATCCATGTTTTTCTAGGTCAAATACGTGTTATTTAACCAGCAGAGCATGAAAAGGTAAAATAATGCTAATATGAGTATAAACCCAGCTATAAAGAAAAATTCCAATTCAAAGCATCAGATAGACTGAAGAAAACAAGGAGATAATAAAATTATTTTGAAATGGTAATTATGAAAAGTAGAAGACAACATGTACAACATGTAGATATTGGTGAATACCAAGCTTCCAAACCAGAGAACTTTACCAACTTTTAGCTGTATGTTGTAATTTATTGAAAAACTAAACACCAAAAAATGCGACCACATTTCTTCTTCCATGTTATTATCCAAGTCATTTTTGTCTGCTTTTACAATACTCTAGCTATATAAGAACTGCTCCTGGTTAACCGTTATATCCTTTATTTTTACTTTTAAACAATAGGCCAAGAATTGCTTGCCATCACCAGTAGCACGTAATGAGGGCCGGTTCAACGTGATTACTATCTGTAAAAAAATAATGTGACCAATAAGCTGCAATAAATCAGAAAACAACACAGAAGCAATGGCAACATCAAATACAATCTTGACAACGCTCACCTTTTTAATGCTAAAAGTTTGGTAAGTGATAATATTGCGTTAGTTCTTGGTGTAACCTCCTTGTGGTGAATAAGATCAAGAAGAAATCTTCTATCAGTATCTCTTGCTATCTGATATATGCAACAAGAGTCTGCTCCAACAAAATTTAGCAAGAGTGCCCCCACATGTGTTTTCTCTTCCAAATTTCCCAATTCAAACCTCCTAAGCAGAAATTCTAAAGCCCCAAAGGATATGAGATGCTTCGCATAAGTTACTTTGTCCTCTTTGTTTAGCACGGTGAACAGACTCTCTAATTTGAAAGTAATAATCTCATCCCTATCTTTTTGCTTTGTCTCTCTTGAATGTTTTGAGATAGGAGAAGCGGAATCCAAGAGCTCATTTAATGGTTCTGACTTCCAATTATGAGTCAGTCGCTTCAAGACAATGTTTGCTAGTGGCGTAGCTACAAAAGCTAAAGTAACTCTGTTACAGGACATGTTCTGTGTCCCTTTCGGAACCATGACTTGAGGGCTTCACGTTCAAAGGTTTGTCCAGTCTCTATGGTGACTGGTTCCTCCAATAATTTTCCAGTAAGAGGGCAAAGAAATTCTTGTGGAATGGTTGGAAAAGATAATCCTATATAAAAATGTATGTAGTCCAATTACCTCAATCATGAGAAATCCTAAAACAAAATACGCTATCTAAAGGAAGTTTAATTAGAAAAAGACATATTTTTCTCACCTTCAAGAGAAGAGCTTCTCTTGATTGGCTGCATTTAAAAGATTATGGATCAGAAAAGGTCATCAGAAATAAATAACAGAATGCACCATCAATCATTGTTTAATAGACAAAATTACATTAGATATGGTTACCTTTCCAAAACTAAATTATTTTTCTTCAATGTCTAGAAAGTGGTTTTTTATATTAGTTTGTAAGGGTATAAAAGAGTGCAAATGGCATCACAATGATATCTTTCTCTCTTTTGTTCTTCATCTGTCTCAGAGATTCCTTTCTGCTTCAAAGATGTTATATGACAACCTTAAGTTATGTGAGATGTAAAGCAAAAGAAGACATGAAAACTTATCAATATGACTTCGAGAATGATGTTATTGTTTTCAAAAACAAGTGAGATTTCCAATAAGCAATTCACCAAGATCAATTCCTCAATCTGCAACAGTCCCAATTTACAAGTCCACAATTTTTTTTTTTTTCAAAACCATTGTAAAGATGTAGAGCCATGAGAATAAAGCTGATTATTCCAAGTGGATGACCAGATAGACTGTTTCATATACAAATTTATATAAAACCTGCTGTCATTACCAAATGTAATTGAGAGAGAGCGAGGAGAATGAAATGATGGAGTACATAATACAGAAGGGATTTGAACTAATTAAAACACCTAATGCCTCTGCTAAGATTTCAATCATTCCGCATTACCACAATTCATATATTCCAAATCTATTACAATTCTATAAACTGCTAGTAACAAAACATAGCATTCTGGCTACAGGAAAAAACTTTTAACGCAATTTTCAAACGAGATAGATCATTTGTTTTCTGTTTTATATGTTTGTTGTTGTAGGTAAACGGTCCAACCTAATCATTGAAAGAGAAAACAGCTATAGCAATACCGCCCCAAGCACGAGACTTTTTTTTTCTGTTTTTTTTTTTTTTTGGGTTTAAGATAGCAAACAACTTACAGGATGCAATGAAACAACTGGCACATTTTTAGTGGAGTCTTCTTTGACATCTTGATCAGTGAATTTCACTCTTTCAAATACATGTGTAGATGTTTGCTCAATAGCAGCTGAACCATAACAGCCTCTGATGCAAGTATCTATGTCATTCCCCTCCTCACTATCTTCATGGTCATTAATTCCCAGTTTATTCAAGCTACCAAAGACAGAATGATAGAGTCTTTTGCTGACTGTTGGTTGAGGTGAGAATGAATCAATGGGACTAGAAAGCTCTGAAGCATGACCGAGTGAACTTCGTTGCTGGCATCCCATGACAGAGATTGATGGAATGTTGATAGAAGGGACAAATGGAGGCTCAACTCCTTCAGTGAGCCAATTTTGTAGTATACAACAAACATGCAAGTTCTGGAATCCAAATGTTCCTCATAGACATTTTCAAGAAGATTCTGTTTTCTTACCCTGCTCGGCCTTTTGGCTAGAATGTCAACTTCTTTAGAGTACCATATTTTCAATTGAATGATTTCTCATATTTCAAAGAAGTATAGCAGCCTTATCACATAAATTTTAATTCACTATTTTTCTTCTTAGGTGAACTCTCACATCACATAATCATGGATTGCACTAGTGCAATATACCATGACACACAAATGCACAAGCGTACTTAACATCATCATCGCACTTATATCATGTATGATCATCATATTCACATCATAAGGGATCAATGAACTTCATATCACAATTCATCATAGAACACCCCTTTGTCATATATTCACACGTTATCATATCATCATGAAACTTAATTTAATAATTCTCTCTGATTACTCGTAGCACATGCACATATATTCATATCCCTATCATTTCACACCTTGCAAATTGCCACATTAACTATTATTCATTGTACTACCATATTTAACTCATAACACATGCCACATTTACATTGAATGATTTCTCATATTTCAATATAACTAGTTAACACACAAAAGTATAAAAAAGATTTTTCCCGATTACCTCAAATTTTTGAGAGGTTAAATGTTTATCTCTCAAACAACCCTTCCAAAGCCATTCAAAGCTCGAATGGTGCCAAATTATGATTGATCTATATTAACCACGTCAACAATCACCAATATCCTCATCAAGATAATTTTAAATATCTAACTCAACACCTCCAAAATTCTAAAACTCTAATTTCTCACATACAAGGATGCTTGTAGGGTTTATTGACTCTCTTTAACTCATAGTGGTTCCAATACATCATCTAACTATCATTAATAGCCATTAAACATTTCCAACAAACCCATAAATGCTAATTTTCAGATATTTATTACTTTACAACTATCAAAACTCATAGAGCCATAAATGTTAGGTTCAAATAATTTAATCAACTCCTGTTAACTCTATTTAAGTCAATGAGTTTGGAACTATAGCTTCATAAATCTAAAAATTCACTCTTCTAGTGAATCCTAACTTCCAAGCTCAAGAAAAATGAAAGAGAAAGGAGGATTCAGACTTAGAAAATTTACTAATAAGAGTTGAAAGCTTCAAACCCTTTAATTGAGTCCCAACTTGTGTCCTAGCAGTGCTCTTATTATGCTCTTCTCCTTCTCATTCATACTCTCTCTTTTCTTCTCATCTTCGTTTCAGGTTTGCATATGATATATTCAAAATTCTAGCAATACTCTATGGTACATGCTATCTGTGTTGCGGCATGTGGCATAAAAAGAACAAGCATCGCGGCTTGCATTCCTTGTGCCATGGTATATGGTACAAAGAGCTCATTTCCCTTACTCTAGCCTTTATGTCACACCACACATTCCGCAGCACGTGATATAGAAACTTCTTCCTCCTATTTTCTTCCTATTTAAAGGCTTAGGTGGCTTATTTTCATTCTAGACCCAATCTTAAGGCTATAACCACAAACCATTAGCCCTCTTAACCCTCTTATACCACACATCATACTAATTTATCAAATTATTCTCAATCACTAATTCAAAGTTGTTCAACTTGGTTAATTTGGGTTTTAGATTTTTGGGATGTTACATTTGGTCCTCATTGTAATACATTTTTAAGAAAAGTTAGTTTTTTTTTCTTGATATCATAAAATAATGAAATATACTTTCATTTTTATTCTTAACTTTAAATCATGATATAAGTATATTAAATACTTTCATGCTAATCAATAAATGGTAAAATTGAAAAATGTAATTTAATTATTACAAGGTGTCTTATATTTTTGACCAAAAATTACCTCTAAAAAATGTCCAACAAATAGATCCGAAAGGAGTACTTGCTGTGCAAAATGTAGCATGTAAGTAGAGTTGAAAATACAAGCCACTCGAATCATATGAGTTAGCCCATATAGGTTGGCGAAAATATGAGTTAAGTTGGGTTCAACTCATTTTTATATGGGTTGGAAAAATCCTAACTTAACCTAGCCCTTTAGCCAACCCATTTATTTTTTAACTTATTTTTTTATGAATTTTAAAAAAGTACATCTAAATGATAAGTTCTAATTTAATATTCCCTTATGATTTATTCTATATATACCAAAATGTTAATCTATAATGTCATGCAAAATGTATGAATTGATCCAATTAAATAAATAATGTCCAATATAGTCTATAGCCATAAAATTTTCCCTTTTATTAAATTTTTTAAGGATAATATGGGTTAAACAGGAAAATCCTAGCCTATCAAGGGAGTACATTCGATGCTCATTAGGGGTCATGAGTTCTTGGTGCTCGTCACCCCTGAAATAATCAAGATCATCTAGATTTAATCTCAATTGTCTAGATTTAAGTATTTTTTTTATTTTTTTGTATTTTTTAAATAAACATTTATAGAATTTTGAATAAATCTATTGATTACCAATATATATAGTTCATATTTATCAGTCCCAATTTAATATTAAATTTTTAATAATTTTTATGAATTGACCATACATATTTACTCTATAACGTTGAGATTCAAAACCTTTAATTTATTATACTGTTAAATTCAAAATAATTTAAAGTAAATCTATATAGTCAATGTATAAAAATTATAAAAAATAATATAAAATTCAGACCGACTTGATTAAATATGAACTGTACAAATTGGTAACCACTAAATTTATTAAATTTTATAATTTTTTTGTTTTTTAAAAAATGCATTTAGATTTGGAGCATGTAATTGTGTATATTAAATCTAGACAATCTAGATTATTTCAAAGGTGATAAGCATCGAATGTGCTCCTAACCCATTAGGGTTAGTCTATATGATTCGTGGGCTATATGATTCAGGTAAAAAAAAAACTCATTTTTATGGGCCATTTTTTTAACTTAACCCAACCCTTATAACTAGTAAGCATCTAAACATAGTAGACATTTATAGGTGAAAAAAACGCCCATTACAAGTATCTATCGTCATATAGAATTATAAAAAGAAACACATGTAATTTATAGAAAGCAATTATGTGAATTTGAGTGGAGTGAAATCGATTATTTGTCGTAAAATTGACCATTGCAGCTCATGTCACTAATAAATTATTAGATTGTAATATTTTAAAAAATTGTATGTATTATGTGTGTTGGCAAACTAAAGTTATGAAAAAGGCATGTGACTTTAATGTAATTTATATTTGAATATTTTTTCAAAAACCAGTTGAACAAATTAAAATTTATTTTGATAATTTGATTCAAAAGGAAGTTGAGATGTATAATAATAAAAATAGTCATAAATTTTGTTGTATATATATCTGTGACTCATTTGATATTTTTAGGAAAAATATTAAACTTAAGATAACACATTTTTAAAAGCAAAATTTAAGAATATAAAATAAATTGATAAATAAAAATATTAATTTCTTTAAAAGGATAATTGGATGATAAATTATAAAATATTCAATTATAAAAGCTAAAATAACTTCATAAATTATTATATATTCAATTCCAATGAAAAAATAAATTCACAAATTAAAAAATATTAAATTGTTGATGGTTGATCGCTTGAAATTTAATCCCTTGGAATAGCCAAGTCACAATTTAAGAAACCTAGTGGACAAGGAAATATACTATGTCACCAATGATTATGTAGGATCTTGAACTATTTAAAGTCTTATTCTATTATTATCTAAAGGCGAATCCACTTGGATTAGGTGAACTGTACATCCTAATTTTGATGACTATATCATTTTTTTCATTTTGGGTGGCATAAAATACAGGCAAAGTTGAAGATCGATAAAATGAAACTCAAAATCACCCCTTTTTGAATAACTAGCTAAAGAAATCAAGGACCCATACCTCACCATAGAAGGCGACCATTGTAGAAATCCAGAGACTCATAAGCTTCGGCCATGGATATTGCAAACTTTGTGGGTTTCATTTTGGAGTGTGTTGTCATTTGGAGGAACACACAGTTGCTTCCAATGGATAATTGAAAAATCAGAGGTTTGAGCAGGATTCATCACCGTCAAGGCTGTGTGATTAAGTTTTGGGACTTAAGACAAAAATTATTTAAGAGACCTAGCATATTATCATTCATCTGTTTTTATATTATTTTTTCAATTTACTAAAATCATATTCAAATTTTCTAATTTAACATTTTTAATTCTTCAAATCCTATAAAAAAAATTAAAACAATTACAATTTCAAACAAAAAGGTAAAAGAAGAACAAACACATATGACATGGCCGATATTTAAAATCATAATTAAATTTTTTTACTTTTTTGAGTGTGTTTGGTTCAAGGAGAGGGGAGGAAAGAGGAAGGACTTTTAATGGAGGGGAGGAGAGGGGTTTGATGTAACTTTATTTGGCTTAAGAGGGAAAGAAAGGAAAAATAATTAAATATGAACAATCTTACCTTCATTTTATCAATATTGTTATATTGGAGAAGTGTATTTGCATTTTTTAAATTCATCATAAAAGGTATATTGGTCAGGATATGAAAAATTTTACCCCTCCCCTCCCAATTTCTCCAATTTGGAGGGGAGGAAATTTTTTTTCCCTCTCATCTCCTCCAATTTTTCTATCCAAAAAAATTGAAAAAAAAGAGGATGAAAAATCCCTCTCCCATTTGGAGGGGAGGGAAAATTTTTTCCCTCTCATCTCCTCCAATTTTTCAAACAAAAAAAAGGAGAGGGGGCAAAATTCCTCCCCTCCAACCAAATACTTCCTTAAATAAAACTTTCATTTTCAAATAAAAATATATAATTAATATTAATATTTAATGAAAAAAATAATGATTGGTCATACAAAATATATGTAAACAATTTTAGAGTCTTAAGATAGCATGATCACTATCATCTATCATCCTTGTCAAGTAATCGCTATTTGACAAGAACCATCTTAGGTGCTCGTTAGGGTGATGCAATCTGGACTAAGATTTAAAAAATAATTAATATTTTTATTTTATATTTTTTAAAAATAAAATTTATAATCCCTCCATTCAAAATATAATGCATTTTTTGAGGAGTTAGATATTTAAAAATATAAGGTATTTTTAGTCTTTCGAGGTGTAATCATTATCTTTTTTTCAAAAGTGCCCATATTAATAGTGACTTTATATTTACTGTAAGGTGTTAATAGGAATAAATATGAAAAGATAGGGTTAGTTTGAAAGTAGGTAACTACTTTATTGAGGGATAAGATTCAGTTAAAAATGTCTTACATTTTTTAACAGAGGAAGTAAAAATTATAAAAAAGTTCTAATAAATAGTTTTTGACTAATTTAGTCCATATTTAATCTGGAGGGTTTATTTAATATTAATTTTTTATATTTTTATATATTGACTATCCAAATGTATTTTGTACAGTCTAAATTTAAAATTTTTCACTTGTAATTTTTTTAAAAAATATTTTTAAAAAGTTATAATTAAAAGATTATATATTTTATTTTTAATATTGTATTCATCAAAATAACAAATAAAAACATTAAATTTAGACTTGCAAATAAACATTTAATATCGAATATGAAGTATCCAGAATACATGTAGATAATTAATTTAAAAAGTTATAATATTAAATTAGAACACCTAAATTAAATCAATACCATCCAAATTGATAATGATGACCTTATTTATAAAAAATTAAATTTAAATTTAAATTTAAAATTAAAAAAATCTGGGCTGGATGGCCCAGATTTTACTTGATGGATGAGCAGCACCGAAGACGGACCCCTGTTTGACATCCTTGTGATTGTTTGCAATTTGGGCTTCCACTTTTGTCAAGGTCATGCGAAGGAGGAAGTCATTGTCTTTGCTGTTCGACATCCTCATCACTGTCTAAAGGAATATATTCCGGGAGTACTTTATTATCATCTCCCAATTATTATTGAATTGAACTGTAGCACCGCCTCGTACAAGTGAAAAAGAATCGAGAAAAGCAAAACTTTGTAAAAGTATTAGTAGTTCACTACACGATTTCTTAATCCTTTCGTTGGTGGAAAAAAGGAAGATTTCTTAATCCTTAAGTCCAGACCACGCGTCAATCTACAGCGAAAATTGTAAATTCTGCAAAACTTTCGCTGAATGCAGCATGGGCTCTTCTCTTCACGCAGTGCCTTCAATGGAAAATGCAAAATTATCAAATTCCAATCACGGGCTCGCGTCTTAAAAATTCACCAATCACTGTTGCGTAACACTCGTCAATACAGGGTAAAACGTAGAAAAGGTTAAGTTTTGATTCATACGAAAATTAACTTTTAAAATATATAATAAAGTAATCAGAATATTATATAACAACGCCGGTCAAACATCACAGACGAAGAACCACATTGCCCGGGCTGAGATTTGAGATTAGAAATAATATTTTGATATTTTTGCAAAATAACATGATCATTTAACTGACTAATATCTGACAAATATCAATGCGTCGAAACGAAATCTCAGTTGAGTACAAACATACATCCTACATCAACGTGGATCGAAAATTCGTTGCTTAGTGGTTGGTGGTGGTAATAGAAAAATCCGAGCTCAAGACCGGCGCCAACACTAACCGTGGGCTTTTCACGTGGCTCCCTTTCATTCTCTTCATCCGATCTGGCGTTAATTTTCTCCTTCCTTGCTTTACTTGTCCGCGTCAAAGACCTGTGCCTGAGCCCAGCCCATCCGTAAATTGCCGTGGTCGACCGGTTGTAGCCGGTGAATACCTTTCTTCTCTTTTCAGGTGCAATACGTTTCTGCCAATTTTTTCACTCACAGATAGTACTTCTTTATT
Organism: Prosopis cineraria; assembly: GCF_029017545.1. NCBI lineage: Eukaryota > Viridiplantae > Streptophyta > Magnoliopsida > Fabales > Fabaceae > Prosopis > Prosopis cineraria. The sequence continues at coordinate 8,396 of NW_026557337.1, read as the reverse complement.
TTTCCCCACGAAAATCCACGCTCTCTTCCTGTCTCATTTTCACATCTGCATTCATCTGCTTTTTCAAAAAAAAAGACCGCTTTTGCGGTGTCCGAGACCGATTCAGCTCCTTCTGAACTCGGTCCTAGGGCTTATGAGGTTCGCCATTTTCGTTCTCCGGCCTTTCTTTTCCTGTCGCCTCCGCTTGGTTCACGAGAAAAATTTGGATGGAAAAAAAATCCTTTTTCCTTAAGTCTTGCAAGTTCTTTCCTGTCTGAATCATTTGATCTTCCACGTACTATTTTTTTTTTTTCTTAACTGCTTTTCTATGTACGTTTGCTGGTTTCCAGTTGAGTACAGTCGTAGTTGGCTTTGGCATTTCTATGTTTTAGTTTTTTATACGCTAAACTTGCTGAACAATGTCGAAAATCGGTAAATTCGATTGGACTCGCGGTGGGTACTAGTCTTACTAATTTGATACTGGATGCTGAGGTTGAAGTTAAACTACGTTGTTTATACTTTTGGTCTACTACGTTGTTTAAACTTAATTATTAAGTTTGCGATTTTCCATTCCGTTTTATTAATTTTAATTTAATTTTTCATTTACTGTCTGTAGAACATGTCTCGAGTTGAGGCACTGTGGGAGAGATTAGTCCGAGCCACACTGAGGAGGGAAAGGATTGGTGATGATGCATTTGGACGGCCCGTTGCTGGAATTGCTGGAAACGTACCATCTGCACTCGCCAAAAACAGAGATATTGATGAGATATTGAGAGTTGCAGATGAAATTCAAGACGAAGATCCTAATGTCTCCAGAATCTGTACGTTTTAACTGCTTGGTTTATATTACCGCGCTTTTTGCAACATTTTGTTTTAGTGATATTCAAGGATTGGTTATTTGAGCATGGAAAGTTGCATCAATAAAACAAGAAGAGAGAGATTGAGGGAAGTGTTCTTGGTGAATTTACAATTTTAAAATTCCGGATGTTGAAAATGATACAAAACTCAGATTTTTTGTAGAACAATGAGCTTCTAAACTGATTGTCAACTTCGGGCTTTGGATTTATTTGTATAAAATGTACTGTGCTCGTTATCTTGTTTCTGTTTTATTAATTTGTTGTCATACCTTTCCATCTGGCACTTCCTTCCTTGACTTTATTGATAAATAATTTAAATATACGAAGAAAACTGATGTGAATTTGAAATGTGGATGCATGTTATCTCATATATAGAACCCGTGCTTGTACTTCATCATATTCCCCCCCTTTTTTTGTTAAACTGTACTTCACAAATATTTCTGCTACTAGTAAATTGATTTCTCTTTTCATTGGCCTTCTAGTTTTTTCAAGTGATTCAAATTTTATTCCCATTTTGCTCAGTGCTTTATCTTACATACCTTATTTACCCGCAGTATGTGAGCATGCTTATTCATTATCTCAAAATCTGGACCCTAACAGTGAAGGCCGAGGTGTTTTGCAATTTAAGACTGGTTTGATGTCTGTTATTAAGGTACGTTATGCATTGTTTGATTTCATTAGTCTTAAGTTTAACTTGGAATTTGTGCATTGTTGTCCCAAGGAAAAAAGGAGAAGAGGTAGGAGAAAGAGGGAGGAAGGAAGGAGGTAGGGAAAGTCCAGGGAAGAAACTGATAGTTTAGTTCAAATGCCTTGGGAAAAAAACTGTCATTTTATTAGTGGCTATTTATGGGGAGCACATTAGAAGAAAATAGCCTAAATGATAATCAGAAAAGAAAGAGAAAACAAAAATAGATGAAAGTTCTAAGATGTAGCAAATAACATAGAATTTCCTCTTATGCCTAGAGTAAGTCTTCTTCAATTTCCCATCACCCTCTCTTGAGCAGGCCCTGGACCGATAACCAGTATGAAGCCTCAAACAGAATCCTTGCCCAGAAGGCATCTAATGACAATAAACACTAATGAAATTATGAGCATTACGTCTGGCCAAATATCCCAAATTATTGCAAAAAAGTTGCACATTGCCACAAAGATTGACCCCCTTTATTCATTCAAAACGTTTGAATTATATATGGAGAGTCTACCCTAAATCACGTGGACTTACCCAATATCACTAAAGACACCAGACAATTGATTACACTAGAAAGTAGCCACTTGGTAATGTAGAAATAAGTGAGCTGCATTTTCTGCTCTATTTTGTACTTCATACAGATGCTCTTGGATGTTAATTCCATTGAGTACTATTCTTCAAATTATAGATTTGTCTTTTGAAGGAGCTTCATGTTTTTAAACAGATTTTTTTGAGAAGAGAAACTTCCCTGGTGGGAGATGAAATAAGGGAATGAAATTATTATTTACCACCATAATAACCAAACACGTGAAAATTCCAAATTGATGCTATCTTTAATTGGGGGGAATTTAACACTGTCAAGAAGAAGCTTCAGGGTTTATTGTTCGTTCACATCTGAGCTTGTATGATCCTCAAGTGAAACTTCCAAGATGTATATTCTTCTTCATTGAGCACAACTTTGAACTGTAGCCTTGTGCGAAAGGGAAAGATGTTCAAGGTTCGAGAGGGCCTAAAATTATTGCTGGTTAATGAATGTTAACTGGATCTTTGGTTGCAGATTCTCTTGTTCAAATTTGAATTTTTTCTTTACCTTGCAGTATATATTTTGGAAAAAGATCTGTTGTGTTTATCAATTTATCAAAATACATACACAAGTTTTGGCGAGTGATATATCTTATCTTAGTAGTATTCATTGATAGAACGCAATGATATTATGCGATTCATGTGGTAGACTTCACTTAATGAGATAACACTTGTTGTTGTTATCGTATAAACACCAAGTTTTGGTTAAGCATTGTCAAATTACTGTATTCATTTAACTTGTAAAACTCATTTGTAATGTTCATGGGAAGAGGTGATAACAAGTCCTAGGGCAAGCCTGCTGTTCTGTATGACCTTTTCAATTGTCATTGTTGTTATTTTATATTCTTTGATTTTCTTTATGCAAGTTTTGTCTCACTTTATTAAAGTTATACTCCAATGTCTTTTGGGCAGCTATAATTTATATTATCTCGCTCATTTATTAACATATTTCAGCAAAAGTTGGCTAAGAGAGAAGTTGGAACTATAGATAGAAGTCAGGACATTACAAAATTACAAGAGTTCTACAAGCGCTATAGGGAGAAGCATAATGTAGACAGGCTACAGGAGGAAGAGAAGAAATTGCGGGAATCTGGTGCCATCAGTGGAAACCTTAGCGAGTATGTTTGTGTATTAGTAGAAGTTGCCCATTTAGATGAGCTTGTGCATTCTCTGTCTTCCTCTGCCTCTTTAGACATCATTGCACCCCACAAAGTAAGAAGTTCTATAGGGCAATCTGCAATGGACGTGATTTATTTTCTCAATTCTGCATGGAGAGGACCTATTTCCTCTAAGTCTATATTTCTTCATATTGTCCATTTTTCTCTTCAATAAGTCTCCTTTCTTTTTTACTTAAAAAAGTGATGCTGTTGAATTAGTAACTTTTTTTGGGCCAAAGAATTAGTAAGTTCGATAATTGAGTTTTCAAGCATTTATGCTATAGGTTAGATAGCTGGGCAATTGATTGATAGTATAGCCAAAAAAAAAAAATAAAATAAAATAAAAATAACATGAAGGACCATTAAGCAAAATATCATTTTGATTGGGAAAATATAATCATGGACCATGAAGTATAGGAGTTGTAGCTTGTGTTATAGCACTCATATTCAGCTTCGTTGACCACCTAGATTGAAGTGGCTCCCTCCCATGCAGTTACTTGCTAACTCCTTTTTCACCTGAAGTCTCTTGCATGTCTTGATTCACATCTTTTATGTTGTGCGTATTCCTTTTGACATTTAAAATCTTTGCTGTTGAATACAGGTTGGAGCGGAAGACAGTGAAGCGAAAAAGAATTTTTGCTAGTTTAAGGGTTTTAGGCATGGTGATTGAGCAGTTGTCCCCAGAAATTCCTGAAGAGGTTAGCTTCCATTTTTTACAGTGATAATTTGAAGAGATGCACTGCTTGTCTTTCTGGAAGGGTTACCTTCAGAGTCTCTCTAATTTAGTATATATGTTTATGTGCATGTGTTTGTGTGTGTAAAAGATATGTAAGTTTATAAAGTGTTACAGTTTATGAGCTACCTATACAGAACGTAAAATAATAATTAATGGTGTAAAAAGTTGCTTTAAGTGATGCCACCTTTAGAAAAGTGTCGATGCTTTTGGAGACTCTGCTTATCATTTTCTTTTATATGAACTATGAACTATGTTTTTTTTTTTTCTTCTCTTAATCCTTCTTTCTCCTTTTTGGTTTTTTCTTAGCATTTCAAGGTTGAACTAGGCTACTTGATGGAGAATGAACAATTTCATGATTCAGTTCTTTGACTATGGTTATAGTGGTTCAGCCGGTGTGTAATATGTTTGTGTGATGTTTTATATGATTTGAAATTTATCATGTTGCCTTTCATGTGTTCATACTAGTGTCCGTACTCCATGCTTCATAGGGAGTAAGCTTAACATGTTTTCAAGGTTGATAAGAGTAGGCATGTGTATTGGACCAACAATAATAATGTTTGGTATTTGGTGAAGTTTGAGTTTTTGGTAATGTTATTAATTATCTTAACGTATTTTTCTTTTTGTTGCAGCTGAAATCTCTAATGGAATCAGATTCTGCAATGACAGAAGACTTAATTGCTTACAACATTATTCCCTTAGATGCTCCATCCTTAACAAAACTCTATTATGTCTTTGCTTGAGGTTAGGGAGTTATTTTTCTTAGTATAAAAGTTAGAGGCGAGGGAGAGTGAGTGATCAGGAAGATAAGCTTGTGTTATTGCTCTATGCACTCTGGCGTATATAGACATGCCTAGTATGGTTTACATAACCAAATGCTTATATGAACGTTATAGCCATCACTGAACTAACTAATTAATCTAACTGTATTACATTGACTGATACTTGACTTCAAATTTAATACATTATTATCTGGTTTTTACTTTAAGAAATTTATTTTTAGGTTCAAGCAGCAGTTTCAGCTTTGAAGTACTTTAGGGGTTTGCCAGAGTTGCCTCGGAGTCATCCAATTCCTGCTGCTAGAGATGCTGATATGCTTGATTTCTTGCAGTGTATATTTGGATTTCAGGTCAGCATGTGTGAGTTGTCATGCATATTTTCATTGGGATGGATCTCAATTTTAAAACCTTGAATTGTTTAGGGTTTAGCGGGAATAATGAGGCCAAATCTTTTGATATTTGCAATTTTTTTTTTGGGGTGCATTCAGATGGAGGGGCATGCCTGCATTTATTAAGATGTCTATTTGTCTGTTCAGATGTTCTGTATATATGTCTTCATCTTGATGTTCAGCTCTTATAAGTTTACCGTGGTCTCTCTTTTAAGATATGGAGGGAGATTGGATATACTGTTGCATATTTAATATTCAAAGTTTACTGCTATCTTGTTTTCTTCTCCCCCCCCTTTTTTGCGATAAACTACTTGTTTTCTTTTCTCTTCATGACGTTTCTATATTCTTTTTTCCTGTAAGTCTTATATTTCTAATTTCTTTTAATGCTTGAATTTGTCTGTGCAAACAGCAAATTGCATTCTTTCCTTTTTAATTTCCTATTATACTTCTCTGCCCCTTTTCTTTACTATCAATATTTTAAATTCTCATGTATGGTGATTTTTGAGTAGAGAAATTATTGAAGATATCAGTTGAATTAGGATGTGAAGACTTGAGCGGGATTTTTCACAGTTGTCACTGTCTCTTCTCTGATCTTTATTCTTATAATTGATCTTTTTACATAAATGGAAGAAAGTCATAGTCTGATTCATTTGATCATGTTCCGATAGGAAGCTACCAGATGCATTGGTAGTATCAATGCAAAATCACTCCTTTTCTCTTGCACCTAATGATTGACATTTGTTTTTGTCAGAAAGATAATGTCTCTAATCAGCGAGAACACTTGGTTCACCTGCTTGCTAATGAGCAGTCTCGGCTTGGAATTCCAAATGAGACAGAGCCTGTAAGTCCCAAAACCTTTTGGACTTTTTTTTTTTGGCTTACTTTGTTGAATGTTCTACAAGTTGTCTTTGTCTCACTTTTAAATGTCTTTCAATGAGTCATGAATTATAATTAAAGTGGTTTCTCGAGTACTATAATTAGAATGCTACATCGTTTACTAAAGATGAAATAGTGTGAAGCAGGCTTTCGTAATTCAGGTTATGGAGGGCTATGGGGGGGAGGTACTTGTGTTCTACTGCTTACTGAAGTAATTTTTTTCATTTAAATATTTGAAAAAGTGGAAGTGTATTATGTAATTGTAATTGTGACTTGGTCAGTTATTAGGAACTAGCTGTTAGGGTAGTTGTAAGAGAGAGAGCCATATTAGAAGCTTATAAATACTTGTGATCTCATTTGTAAATCCTATGCTTAGTCATCAATACGATTTGCATATTATTTGATGAATCTGTTTGTCTCTCTATTTCTCTCTCTCAATTTCTCTGAATCTCTCTTATTCTTCTCTATTTTCTCTTTCATACAGAATTACAATTCTGTATTAGTGGTATCTAGAGCTAAGCATTCCTTGGCCTTCTTTTGTTTTCTTCTCTTTTCTCTTTTCACCTTCATTTGATGGTTTATGGCGAAGACCTGAGGCCAGAAAATACTCAGAAAGCAATGGAAACAAGGCTAGACAGAATTGAACAATAGATTGCAGTAGTTGATAATCTCATCAATTGGGTTATTGGGTTGTCTAATTAAATTCAAATGTTGATGAGGGAGCAAGAAGAAGGTGATGAATTGCAGTCAAGGTATTGAAAATCGGACCGGTCATTGAATCAGTCGAACTAATGGTTCAAGGGTTAGTGGTTCAATCGGGGCCAGACCAGTATTGATTAAAATAATCGAATTTGAATAAAAAATCATAAGAAAATGACAAATAAATTAATAATAGCTTAAAATAATAATAATAATAATCATAAAAAAATAAAAAAATCTAAAGAACTAATAGATAAGAAAAAAAGTATTCTTGAAAATATAAAAATTTGTTAGTTATGAAATTAAGAGACAGGGATGTTAATAAATAATAATAATCTTTTAAATACTTTAACTATGTTACACTGTTACTAATTACTAATATTAAAATTAAAAATATAAAAGGACAGGTCCCAAGGAAGGTGAAGACTGAAGGGGCGGTGTATTAGTGGGAAAAAGAAAAGTTTGCAGGCACCCTAACACTTCTCAATGTTTGCCTCTGCCAACTATTTTCCTTCCAATTTCAAATCAACACTCTCTTTCTCTTCTCAAAAACTAACAGCAACTTTGAACTTATTCTTCTTTGACTCGCTAGACTCCCATGTCTTCCTTCCTTTTTTGTTTCATTTTCTCTCTTCAATTTTCTCACTTCTTCATGCTGCTGGATTTTGTTTTTCCAGTGTGTTGCAGCAATACTCTTTTAATGGTGAGTATTTTCCTCTATTTCTTTCTTCCTTTTCATCCTTCTTCTTTCTTCTTTTTTATTTCTTATGCTTCTCTCCTCTTCGTCATCTTCTTTCTTCAACGGATGAAGACTTTGAGTAGCAAAATAACATGAGTCATGAAGCTAAAGAAACAACAATATTTGGCATCCGATTTTTTTTTAAAACTCTAAAATGGCATCATTCAAGAGATTTTAACTGGAAAAAAAATTAATTCGTTAACCCATCCGACCTATTGGTTGAGCGGATTAATCTGGGTTTACTTCCATCCGTTTTAATTGGAAGACCAGAGGGTGAGTGGCTGGTTCACCGGGTTACTTGTCTGACTAGCCGGTTCGGTTTGGGTTTCCAAACCATTATTGCAATGGACCATTAAAGAATGCTTTGGGCCTTTGTGGGAACAACCTATGGGGGTAACTTAATGAGGTTGTAGTAGCAAGGGACTTTAGCATACTACAACAACGCGTTTGATTCCATTTCTTGCTAGCTGCAACTTATCCAAGAATATTTGGTGGATGCATATATTAGAGGCTTGCATGATGACTATGTTGGTCCAGTACATCTCTTTAAACCAAGAATGATACAATGAGCAGTGATCTTGGCATGGATGCGGAGATTACATTGCAAAGGCAAGCTAAGAAGAGGGCATTGTCAAGAATAGTGTGCCAATAGGTGCTAGAGCCAGTACTTAGCCTTTGCACCTCAAATATGATGTGGATTGAATGGCTCAAGAAGAGTAATTTTTTGTCACGGACGGTGAGTCCAAGAATGAAAAGCAAGACAATGTAGTAATGGATGGTGGGTTATATGTGGAGCAAGTTACACTGAAGGGGATAAAAAATACCGTTGGATGATTGAAGCTGCCCCAAGTGTCAAAGGTAAGAATGAAGATGTAGGGGAAAATTATAGGAAGAAAAGACGACCTAGTTTACATGCTT
>NW_026557336.1:0-24484 GCF_029017545.1 Prosopis cineraria | reverse complement strand
ACTTCGAAAAAAATTTCTCTAGCTTTGTAATCATTATTAAATATACGTATTCTAACACTTTTATGGTGAAGATCTCTAAAGAGACTGATTCTTGAGAGGAATCTGAATGTCTATATCCACTAATGGTATTTCCCATCTACATCCCAAATCTAAATTAATCCGTTGGTTAAGGATTTATGGTTTTGGAAAGAATTTCAAATTAATATTATCAAATGTTTATGTAATATTTATGAAAGTCTCATTGTTATTCACGCTCGTAAAAAATGAAGAGGGTGAAGCCTATGGATATATTTTTATCCTTTCAAATAAATTAAGACATAAATTATAAAGTATTTATAATTTTTTACCCTTGGCCCCCTAGAGTAATGAGGCTCGGTCTGCTCCTGTCGAGAACTCTGACATATTCATAACTAATCTTCAAATATGACAGAAGCAACTTGCTACGAGTTTGGATTGAAGCTTTAATCAATTTTCTAGGCAAAAAAAATCAATTGGTGAAAATTACCCGAACACTAGTATTTGTAGGTAATTGATTATGTAGCGAAAGATCAATTTTTTGATTAAGCTGCCTCCACAGAGATTTTCTGATTCTAGACACTCCCTCCCCCTTACACTGTTCTGTTCGTATGAATGAGAAGGAAAGAGGGGGGAAAAAGAAATATGACAATTAAGTACTCCTTAAGGACATTAATCTAAATTAGGGACTATAAAATTTTAAAATTTAAATTAAGGATCATGGTTCTTAATTAGAATAAAAATATATATTTAATTTTACAAATTACCTTTTCCTAAACACTAAAAGTAAAACAAAACAGTTTATGTGGTGTTCCGTGTTTTTATTTTTAGGCGTGAGAAATCTGCTCTCACATGCTCTTGTGTGGAAAAAATGTGGACGAAAAAATTGTGGAGTGTATCATTTGAGTCATCTCTTCTCCTCTCTTGATAATAGGTAATTACATGCATTGCTTCTTTTATCTCTTCTCCTTTATCATTGCACGCGAGAAAAATCTATAATTTTCTCTTTTTTATCTTTTACATCTCTTTCTATCATGCATGCATGAAAGAATTTTATATTTTATAAATGTTCTTTTACATTGTTTTCTTTTATAGTTAAGGAAAAAAGTAATATTCTTGATGATTAATACATTATATATAGACATATACAATAAATGATTTTTGAGAACAATAGTGTTAAAAAAATTGAGTGAAAAATAAGAAAAAGATGTAATATGGATGTTGAATTTTTCACTGCTGTGATGAAAAGTGCGTTAATATTAACAAATGCAAACATGGATACTGAATGTTATAGGTATGATTGGGATTGTAGGAATGATAGTTGTGAATTAATAACTTTATGTGTTACTTCTAGTTGTTTCAAGTTTATTTCTTATATGGCAAGTACTTCAACAAAAGAAGTATTTGTTGTTTTCACGTTGAAAGACATTTGTTGATTTTTTAATTTTATATCCTCATAAGTTCTATAATTGACATTGCTTGAAAACATAGAACCTCACTTGGGAATATAATTTATGGAGATATAAAATTGAAAATTATTAAAATGTCCTTTAAATAAAAATAACAAAATATTCTTTTGTTGACATAGTTGCCATCGGGGAAACAAACTGAATAGCTAAAAGCAACACACAAAATTTATTACTTCATAAATTATTCTCCATAATTTTAACTATGACTACAACCAATTGAGCATTCATGTCACATTTTTTTTTAACATTAACGTACTTTTCATCACAATATAAAACAATTCAGTATCCATGTTATCATTTTCTTATTTTTTACTCATTTTTAACACTATCGTCCTTAGAAATTATTTATTGTGTGTGTCTATATATATATATCTATATATAATCTAATATTATGAAGAGGATTACTTTTTTTTCTTAATAATAAAGAAAAATTGGTGTAAAATAGCACTCACAAAGATATTAAAATTCTTTTGTACGTGTGTATGATAGAGAAGATATAAAAGATTGAGAAGCGAAAATTGCAAATTTTTTTGCGTGCATGATAGATGAGAGTAAAGAAAAAAACAAAAGCCATAATGTACTTACTTATTATCAAGAGAGGAGAAGATAAGACCTAGATGATGATCTCTATTTCACTAATTTTTTAACCCACATTTTTGGTGCAGAAAGAGTCATGAGATTAGATTTTTGCGCCCAAAATCAAGACTAGAGAACACGACATAAGTTGTTTTGTTGTTACCTTTTAGTATTTAGGAAAAGGGTAATTTTGTAAAGTTAGATATGTTTTTTATTCCATTAAGGATCATGGTCCTTTATTTGAATTTCAAAATTTATAGTCCTAATTGAGATTAACGTTTTTAAGAGGTTCTTAATTGTCCTTTTTCCTAAAAAAATCCGATCAAAAAGCATTTGGAAAAATTATAAGAAAGATTCAAGAAAAAAATTATAAAAAAGGCATAAGATTTTTTATGATAATAAAAGTAAAATCAAATTCTCTTCTCTTCTCTCTTTTTTCTTATCTTAGGAAAATTTAAACTTAAGATTTTCAAGAAAGTTACTTATATAAGTTTTTGTCAACCAATACACTTTACTTAGCAGTTGTTATAAAATCTAATTTAAGTGAAATATTAATTGGTAGAGAAAATTAATTTAATTTAATTTAAAATTTAATATCATACCAAAGTTTGTTGCAAAGGTTGAGGGAGAGAGATTTTGTGTCATTTTATTGCATTGCTACATTTTTTATATGTTTTAAAATTTTAAGATTAATGCTTGACATTTTCATATGACTCATATTTGTGATGTCATTAGAGATCAATTTATATTTATAAAATTATGTTTGATATTTAAGAATTAAATTTTTATCTTTTATTAACTTTATCTGAATTAAAAATATTGAGTTATTTACTTATTTATGCATATTAAATTGCTAAATTAATATATTTAAAATTTTATAATTAATAAATATAAATTTAAAATATATATTTTACTTCTTGAATAAAATTTAACAAATTTATAATTAGATACAAAATTTAGTAATAATTTAATTTTAAAAAGCAATGTCTTTATGAGAATTTGTATAGCACAAAAATTGATTTTGGCCCAATTATCCAAATAATTTTTTTATTTGTTAAAATTATTTTTAAAAAAACACAGTCCAAATAGTAGATTCCTTATTATGATATAATCAATTATAATAAAATCAATCATATTAATTAATTATTTTATAAATAATTAATATTCAACTGAAATTTAAACAAGTCTTTAGTCAATGCAAGTTGATTGATAATAATCAGACCAAAGCATACCCCTACTCATCCCACCCACAGACATTATAAGAGAGAATCGTTAGACTCATCTTAATCTTACGAATTGGACATATTACCATTAACACGTTTCCTCTTGAACAGCTTCTCTCAAGTGGATCCCTTTCTCCATCAAAACCATTTAACAAGCGATTTGGACAAACTATAACTAAACCTTTATAAAAAATAAGTTTTAAAATTTTTCACCGAGAAATGTATGGGTGACATAATAAATTAGTCCTTAAATTATAAGTCTATGAGCATTTATGACTTTAAACTAATTTTTTGTGTAATATCCCCATTTAACTTTTGAAATAGTATAATCTAATCCTATCAAGGCTTGAGGGATGTGTAATGTAATTCTCATCCCGTGCCAATCACCATCTACTTTCAAGGCGTGACACCAACCACCTTTACTAGTGTCAAATCCAAAGAAGCTAGGCCCTGACAATAAATAAATAAATACCTAATTTGATAAAAGTAGATATGTTTCATTCAATATAAAATTAAAAGCTTGAAGTGTAAAATATTATAGCCTCCGCTTCAAATATCAGTATTTTTTTGGAAAGGTTTTCCTTCTTCTTTTTTTTTTTTGGAGTTTATGTTTTCAAATAAGACATTTTGAAGATCAAAAAAATATATAAGGTAATGATATCTTTTTACCTAAAAAAAATGCTAAGAGTACATTGAAAATTACATATATTTTCTACGAAGTAGAGTATTAAGTAAAAATGTCTTATTCTTATAGAAAAAAAGGGGAGATCCCAAGAACCTTTGGTTCACTTGGCCCAAGTCATTCTTGTGATCAAGTTCGAGCTACACCTGCAACGTTTCAGTTTTTGCCAAATTTGAATAAAAAAACATAAACATTCCCAAATGCTAATAGTACGCATGTTAGTGGGTATATCTCTGCATGCAGGATAGGTGATTAATTTTATACAACGTCATTTATCCAACCACCTTCACGAGTGTCAAATCCAAGGAAGCTGGGCCTTATAACAATAAATAATAGATACCTAATTTGATAAAAGTATATATGATTCATTCAATATAAAATTAAAAGCTTGAAGTATTAAATATTATAACCTCCGCCTCAAATATCAGTATTTTTTGGAAAGGTTTTTCTTTCTTTTTTTTGGAGTTTATGTTTTTGAATAAGACATTTTGAAGATCAAAAAAATATATAAGGTAATAATATCTTTTTACCTAAAAAAATGCTAAGAGTACATTGAAAATTACATATATTTTCTACTGGATGGAGTATTAAGTAAAAGTGTCTTATTATTATAGAAAAAAAGGGGGGATCCCAAGAACCTTTGGTTCACTTGGCCGAAGCCATTCTTGTGATCAAGTTCGAGCTATACTTGCAACGTTTTGGTGTTTGTCGAATCTGAATAAAGAAACATAGATATTCCCAAATGCTAATAGCACGCATGTCGGTGGATATATCTCTACATGCAGGATAGGTGATTAATTTTATACGACACCATTCATCCAACGACCTTTACAAGTGTCAAATCCAAAGAAGCTGGGCCCTATAACAATAAATAATAGATACATAATTTGATAAAAGTAGATATGATTCATTCAATATAAATTAGAAACTTGAAGTATCAAATATTATAGCCTTCGCCTTAAAAATCAGTGTTTTTTTTTGGAAAGGTTTTTCTTTCTTTGTTTTTTTGAAGTTTATGTTTCCAAATAAGACATTTTGAAGATCAAACAAATATATAAGGTAATAATATCTTTTTACCTAAGAAATGCTAAGAGTACATTGAAAATTACGTATATTTTCTACCGGATGGAGTATTAAGTAAAAGTGTTTTATTATTATAGAAAAAAAGGGGGGATTCCCTTGACCCAAGCCATTCTTGTGATCAAGTTCGAGCTACACCTGCAACGTTTTGATGTTTGTCAAATTTGAATAAAAAAACGTAGATATTCTCAAATGGTAATAATACGCATGTTGGTGGGTATATCTTTGCATGTAGGATAGGTGATTAATTTCATCCAACGTCATTCATTTAGTTGTAATGACCTTAAATTTTAAATTAAAAAAATATTCTTAATTTATATTTTATTTAAATTAGTTTATGGTAAATGGAGAGGGTTGGATTAGTGAAACTTATGTTAATAGCTTACTTGAAGGTCCAATGCTTAAAATTGTTTAAAAAATATATTAATTTTATTTAGTTAAAAATTGTGGGAAAATTACCAAAGTGCCTATGTCTTTTATGTTATTAGAAGAAATATTGGGTCCTCTCTTATAATTTTTGCAAGTTCTTAAAGTTCATATTTATATTCTCCTCTCTCGGTCAAACACGCACGGAACGCGTCACTTTCTTTCCTTCTCCTCCTCGGTCATTTTCGGAAAATCCATGAGCACCGCCTCTGCTCTGCTTCGATTCTAGCATGTCCACAGCGTTCTCCATACTTCCTCTTCAGTCTTCAAGGTTGCCGGCGTGGGAATGTTAGAGTGCGTTGTCCGTTGCTGCTGCCGTGAGTTTTCCTCTTCCCCTGTGCTGCACTGACTTCCCTTCCCTTCCGTTCTGCAACATCACCCTTCCTCCTTCACTCAGCTGACAGCCACCGGTGGTTATGTCAGAGTCATACTCGTGCAACCTTCTCCTTCCTCCTCTGTCCGAGCAATAGCTTGGATGCATCAGAAATCTTCCCTCCCTGTTCTGTCTATTGCTGAAGCATCCTTCAGAAATCTCTCCCTCGGCCACTCCTTCCTCTTCGATCCTTGCTTCCTTGTGGGTGTGCGATGGACCCTCTTCTTGTTTTTTTTTCCAATGTTTATGCAACTAGTTTCCTCATTTTGCTTTTGTCGCTGCTGATCAAAGGTAAGGAGCTTCAAACTCCCTTCTTGTTGCTGGTCTGTTGGGGTGTGTGTGCTTAAATTTTAGAGATTGTGATTTTTCCTCCTGCTTTGCTGCTGTGCACGTCGAATAGAGGAGGAGGGGTTTAGTAAAATTGGAATTTTTCAGATTTTGAAAGCCAGTTGTACTGTGAATTTGAATTCTAATTGAGCTTATTATTATTTTTATTATTTGCTTGAAAGAATGAACTGTAGGAAGATTGGTTAATCTAAATATTGATATTGAGAAAGTTTGGAAGGATATTATGAAAAAGAGGTTTGGTATTTATTTGAATCTGGATGCACACGAGATGTTTGACAAAATGCTTGAAAGGAAATTGGAATTAGAAGTTGTGATTTTTGAGGAGGATATTTTTATTGATAGTTTAACTATCAAATTGCTAGTTATGTATTGATTTTTGAAATATTTATTGAATGTTGTGGAATTGTAGGAGACTAAAATTTTATTGTATATTAAGGAGATTGGAGGAAAAATGAATTTGTTATTATGGTTTAAGAAATTGTGCCTACAAGATGTTTAAGGAAGTGTCTGTTAGAATGAGTTTTGTTTGATTATGAACTTCCTAAAATATCATTAACTTTTGTAAGGACATATTTGATTTAAATGTTGATTTTTCCATGGATTTAACTTTGTTTTGTGAAGAATTCTTATTGTGAAGCCATTGTGAGACAAGTTGGGTTTTGAAAAATGGCATGGTTGATGAGTATAAATGATAATGTTGTTTTTAGAATTAATTTTGGGAAATGCACCTATGGTGCTTGATAAAATGAGTGATAGAACTTTGAAAATTTAAGTGATCATAGAGCTGTTGATATTGTAAAAGAGTTTATTAAATTTGAGTAAAGGTTATTGAATTATTTTTTATATTGAATAGGGTGTTTAGAAGAAGGAAGATTTGACTCTAAAGAGTGAATTTGCACTTGAAAATACTACAAATAAGTGAATAGCATTTCAATTAATTTTTTCAATCAAAATTTCCTTCACTAAAATATTACATTTTTTTGCAAATCATTTTAATAGCAATAATGTGATTATTGAATATTTGTTGATTAAAATTACTTTATTTTGAGAAATTAGCTTTATCAGATTTGAAATATTATTTAATTAATTAAATCAAGTTTGAATTTAGATTATGAGATTTTTATTTTATCAAATATTGAATTGATACATAAAACGATTCATGCGAGTTTGACATTGAAAATAAAAATTTTTATTTAATAATTTCTTGCATGTTTGAAAATGGATTTGAAAAAAATTTTATACAGGAGACTGGTTGTAACGATGGTTTCGTTAGCCCTTGAAGCACCATGATTATGACTAATTAGTTTGATTTTCATGAGTATCGTACTCACGTTTGTTATTCGTGGGTTTTATAGTTGTATTTGTTTTGTGATTTCAGCCTTGTTTAGTTAATATTATCCTCATGGATTGTGTATCGACATTTGTCTTCATGTTATAAGCCACATTTGGTTGTTTATCTTCACAGATTGTGTGTCTATATTTGTAAATTATTTTGATAAATCCCTCAAAAATATGTGAATTTTTAATTAATTAGTGATTTCATATATGATAATTTTTAAATTTAGTAAATATTTTTACTTATTTATTTAATCATTTTAACTTGTCAATTTCAAATGTTAAAGTTGTTTTGTCATTATAAATTTAAATGTTGTCGTTATTGTAGTTATGTAGAACTCTTATATCAATTTTACAAATTTATTTACATCAAATTGCTTTCTCATTTAATTTATATAATTATTGTATTTTATTCATTTTGATTTTATTAAATGTTATGGTTGAGATGTTATTTACTAAAAAGTTATTTTGATATCAGATAATGTAGCTGATGCTGTACGTCATGCGGTACACTGAGGGATTTTTAGCTGAGATGAGTGAAGATCTGTTGTGTAAATATCTCTTACTGATATAAATATGAAATTTATGTATTATGTCATAAAGTATATAATTAGGTGTGGAATAGACTATAGTTAGGATTCATATTTTTTTAAATATTTTGTTTGTTGGCTGGACGGAGCTGAGCTCCTAATTAAAATGATCTCTTGTATAAAATATTGTGTTATTCAGTTTTTGGAAGATCCTATTTATAAGAAAATTTTTGCTGAAATTTCTACAAAAAAAATTTAAGATTTTATTAATACGAAAATGGTCATATGTTATAAATTAATATAAATATAATCATGTTTTAGTAATGAAAAGATTTCTTGATTTAAGGGTTGATGGATGCGTGATGTGGTTCTTATCCCGTGCCAGTCACCCTCTATTTTTAAAGTGTGACACCAACTACCTTCACGAGTGTCAAATCCAAGGAAGCTAGGCCCTGATAATAAATAATATATACCTAATTCGATAAAAGTAGATATGATTCATTCAAAAGCTTGAAGTATCAAATATTATAATGTCTACCTTAAATATCAAGTTTTTTCTGAAAGGTTTTTCTTTCTTTGTTTCTTTTTGTAGTTTATGTTTCCAAATAAGACATTTGAAGATCAAAAAAATATATAAGGTAATAATATCTTTTTAACTAAAAAATGCTAAGAGGACATTGAAAATTACTTATACTTTTTACCGGATGGAGTATTAAGTAGAAGTGTCTTATTATTATAGAAAAAAAAAGGGGGATCCTAAGAACCTTTGGTTCATTTGGCCCTAGCTATTTTTGCGATCAAGTTCGAGCTACAACACCTGCAACGTTTCGGTGTTTGCCAAATCCGAATAAAAGAAAACATAGATATTCCCAAATGCTAATAGTACGCTTGTCGGTGGGTATATCTTTGCATGCAGGATAGGTGATTAATTTCATCCAACCACCTTCACGAGTGTCAAATCCAAGGAAGCTAGGCCCTGGCAATAAATAATAGATACCTAATTTGTTAAAAGTAGATATGATTCATTCAATATAAAATTAAAAGCTTGAAGTATCAGATATTATAGCCTCTGCCTTAAATATCAGTATTTTTTTGGAAATTTTTTCTTTCTTCATTTTTTTTGGAATTTATGTTTCTAAATAAGACATTTTGAAGATAAAAAAAATTTAAGGTCATAATGTCTTTTTACCTAAAAAATTCTAAGAGTACATTGAAAATTACTTATATTTTCTATCAGATGGAGTATTAAGTAAAGGTGTCTTATTATTATAGAAAAAAAGGAGGGATCCCAAGAACCTTTGGTTCACTTGGCTGAAGCCATTCTTGTGATCAAGTTCAAGTTACACTTGCAACGTTTCAGTGTTTGCCAAATTCGAATGAAAAAGCATAGATATTCCCAAATGCTAATAGTACGCATATCGGTGATAGGTGATTAATTTCATCCAACCACCTTCACGAGTGTCAAATCCAAGGAAGCTAGGCCATAGCAATAAATAATAGATACCTAATTTGTTAAAAGTAGATATGATTCATTCAATATAAAATTAAAAGCTTGAAGTATCAGATATTATAGCCTCTGCCTTAAATATCAGTATCTTTTGAAAAGTTTTTTCTTTCTTTGTTTTTTTTGGGAGTTTATGTTCCAAATAAGACATTTTGAAGATCAAAAAAATATATATAAGGTAATAATATCTTTTTACTTAAAAATTCTTAAGAGTACATTGAAAATTACTTATATTTTCTACCGGATGGAGTATTAAGTAAAAGTGTCTTATTATTATAGAAAAAAAGGGAGGGATCCCAAGAACCTTTGGTTCACTTGGCTGAAGCCATTCTTGTGATCAAGTTCAAGTTACACCTGCAACGTTTCAGTGTTTGCCAAATTCGAATGAAAAAGCATAGATATTCCCAAATGCTAATAGTACGCATATCGGTGGGTATATCTCGCATGCAGGATAGGTGATTAATTTCATCCAACCACCTCCACGAGTGTCAAATCCAAGGAAGCTAGGCCATAGCAATAAATAATAGATACCTAATTTGTTAAAAGTAGATGATTCATTCAATATAAAATTAAAAGCTTGAAGTATCAGATATTATAGCCTCTGCCTTAAATATCAGTATCTTTTTGAAAAGTTTTTTCTTTCTTTGTTTTTTTTGGGAGTTTATGTTCCAAATAAGACATTTTGAAGATCAAAAAAATATATATAAGGTAATAATATCTTTTTACCTAAAAACTCCTAAGAGTACATTGAAAATTAATTTTATACGTTTTATTAATATGGTCCATTCCATTAAATAAAAAAAATCATCAAGTATAAATTACCTAATTATTTTTTAGTTTTTTTTGTGTTTGCATATTAGGAAAAAATGCCTTATATTTAAAATTGAGGCAATGCCATCCCTTATTCCTAACACATCCCTTCTAAAATTTCTCATGATCAATAATATAAGATTTTTTTTTTCATAAAATTTAGTGAAGTATTTATTATGTATTTAAAAAATTCCTCTCATGCAATTAACCCTCAATCTATTAAAAATTATAATCTTTAGGTGGCTTTATGATAGAAGAGTTAGTGACTTAATTAAGGATATATTCCCTCTTGTCTAAAATATAAGTAGCTTTTAATAATATCACACAAACCAATAAAATCTTTATTATCATGAAAATATATATTTTCCTTTTTACCTTTAGTACTAATTTATGATGAGTGAGAAGAATGTGATAAATTCACAATCACAAGAAATAGGTTAATAAGTACTAAGGGTAAAGTAGAATTTTTTTTTTTTTTACATATACTAAACTGCTTATATTTGGATTAAGATCAACTAGGAGAAAATGTGTATATTTTGAACTAGAGGAAGTATAGTTTTGAAATTTTTTTAAAAATAAATTTCTCATGATCAATAATATAAGATTTTTTCCATAAAATTTAGTAAGTATTTATTATATATTTTCAAAAATGCCTCTCATGCAATTAATCCTCAATCTATTAAAAATTATCATCTTTGACTGGCTTTTGATATATGAGTTAGTGACTTAATTAAAGGAGGATATATAGTTTTGGAATTTTTTGGCAATTTTTTTTAAAAATAAAATTCATTAACTAATTTTAATTATTTATTGGTCTTGTTGCTAGTGATTATGATCCATTAATTACCAAGTATCCTGATATTAATAGGGTACTTATGTATAAATTTCTGGGTATTTTTTTTTATAATTTTTAGGTCATTTTTTATAATTTATTGAGTCAATTAATAATGGTCAAAGACTCAAAGTTAACATTTTAAAAGCAGGATACTCAATACATCATTTTTAAAAATTGAAAAGGAAATTGTACCATGGCAAAATACTCTTTAACCCCTTTTTTCCCCTAAAAATCAACTTCATTAACTAATTTTAAATTCGTTTCTAAAACTGTGTCATTATATTTGAAGATCAGAGTTAGTATGGTCAAACTTTCCAACAACCTTTCATTTCCAATGATGAGCCAATGAGGACAGCCACATCAACTATAAATAATAGCTTCCTGTATCTTCAGAATTAGATATCATCCTTTATTCAGAAGTAAAACTTTGCTGCTTTGTATTTTGTAAATGATGGAGTTTGAAAGTGCACAACAATTTCTCAAGGGGAAGACCATTTTAGTGACTGGTGCTACAGGCTTCTTAGCAAAAGGTACATATGTATTCCATCATCTTTAATTTACACACAAATATTAATTTTTCATCCCCTTGCCAACGATATATTTGCAACAGTTTTTTCAGTTTTTAATTACTTAGTGATAGGTTCTTTTTCTACTCCAATCTACGACAGAAATACAGATTCATCACTAGTACGTAGGATTATCTCTCTGTTCTCGCATACAAGTCGGTGACTAATTTTTTTTTTGTTTGCAAAAGAAATTTTATGGATTTATTTTGGTGGAATTAGAATGCTCATATAAATTGACTTTGGTGAAATTAATTAGGATTAAGGTGTATTTTTATCTCTAAACTTTTCCTTGAAAAGCAATTTTACTCCTGTATTAATAAATGAGGCAATTTTACCCCTGAATTTTTTTTAATGAGCAAAAAGCCCCTTCTATAAGGTGCCTAGCGCTCTTTAAAAAAATAGTTTAGGGATAAAATTATCCTATTTTTATTAGTACGGGGGTAAAAATGTACCTTAACCAAATTAATTATTGATGATTATTGGTTTAGTTAAAAGTAATATTTTTGTACTAAAAAGAGAGTAATATGTCAATGTTTATATTTGATTCTGCTCTCTTTAGTTTTAATTTATTGTATATTAATGCAAATTACAAGCATAATGCATGTTTTGAAAAATAAAACCAGTATTATCGAATTGTAATATATAGGAGGTTGTCTCACAAGTTAGCAATAATTTGAAATAATGAAAAGCAGGGTGAAAGAAATGAAAAAAAAAAGTATGAATGGTATACATATAAGAAAGCAATTAGAAAGGGGGAACAAGTTGAATGAAATAAAATAAAAAATGAAAATATATCTGTTAAATGTCTAATAAGTCATTTTCAAATTAAGGTTATATTTTAGAAGATTTTTTATTTCAAAATATAAGTCATTTTGTAGAATTCTATAGCAACTAGTGATTTATTTTCGAAAACTCCAGATAATGATATACTAGGATTTATGATGGATTATGATAATATGAGCGCTGAGTATATTGATCAAGGGTATATTTGGAAGGACGAAAATTTTTATGACATCTTATTTTTCTTTGTCTGTGTTACTTAGTTAAAAATAACTTATATATTATAACATAGGGAGTATAGATTTATCAAACTTTGTAAGTTGAAAAGGTTAAAAATAAAAATTTGGGAATGGAATGTCTATGATAATGTCTTAAATAAACACCACTCCCAATTAATATATCACAAGGGAAAAAAATAAATCACATATACTAAGAAAAGTTGTTAATTTTTAACCTTTATCAAAATATTATATATCATTATAAATCACACATACTAAGAAACGTTGTTAATTTTTAACCTTTATTAAAATATTATATAACATAAGTTTTTTCACCATACACCTCCTATACTTTTTATTAATAATTGAAGGGTATGATGGGAAAAAACTCAATAAGTGAACCTCACATCTTCTTGTCTTTTCTTGTACTCCATCTAACCCTAAATATAATACTATGATTTAAATCCTCTGAAGTTGAGAATTTGTAAATTTCATTAAGTTTGTTTTTCAAGAAAGAAAAAGAAGATTTTATATTATATAAAAATAATAAAATGAGTGAAATACTAACAAAAAAAGGGAAAACTTTACATGAATTAATGAACACTCAAATTCAGAAGATTTAGATCCATAATACTAAGTTGCCAAAATATATCATTGAGATCGTTGAGATGGTTTGTGTCTAAATGTTTCCTCTTCTTTTCAAATCTACCTCTAATTAAATGTTAGTTTATTCCTTCTTTTATGATGGTAAAATCATTTATTAGGGGTCAGGGAAAAATTCATTATATGTGTGACTATGAAATAGTTTTAAATATTTTGAACAATGTATTATAATAAGGAACAATGGGTTAGAAAAATGAGTTAAGGGTTATTTTATCCCTATATTGTATAGAAAGGTCACAAATAATGACTATAAACTCAATTATGGGTTAATTATGTCTCTCCACATTAAAGATTCCCTCTATCATTACCCTGATGATAAAAACATTTAATGTCCGTTAGTTATCAGTGAGGTCACTATTTTTTAATATTTTTTATCTGGTCAAGGGTCATTTTTGTCCCTAAACTTCTATTTAAAAGGTCAGTGGGTATCTTCAATTCAAATATTTTATAATTAAAAATATAATGTGAGGCCCATTAACGATTAACTAATGGTGAGAAAATGGCAGGGTGATGAGGAATGGAATTTTTAAAGTTGAGAGATAGAATTGACCTATAATTAAGTTTAGTATTATTTTTAATCTTTCATGTACAGTTCAAGAATAAAAATAATAGTTAACCTTAAAAAAATTGAGTGCTACATTTAAGAATGGGGGGAACTTTACTTGAGACCCTGTGATTGACCACGATAAGAGATGAAATTGATAATTGTTGAGTAGCGGCAAGGAGCTCCACATTTAATAACAACATCAAAAGGGAAGGATTCATGTATCATGATGAGAAATTTTTAGATGGACCAAGTGCACCATATCATCCATGGTGTATCCAATAAAATTACACCAAATCAATCAAATAAAATCTTATATATCATTATTTTTAATGATTTTATTTTTATAATAAAATGGCTATTTAATTTCTTGTATTTTCCATCTCTTTATTATTATTTATGTCAGAATCACTTTATATTTGATGCTATCTAAATATCATGATTTTATTGAATTGATCATGGATGACATGTTGTATTGTCTCCATCCAAGAATTTCTCTCATAGTGATTACCACAATAAACCATTGCATTAATGGAAGCCTTAACCACCTAGGTATCACCATAACCACTGAAAAATCAAACCAAATACCTGGTGGAACCCACTCTTATCGTCAACAATCATTCAGGCAAACCTCCTGTTCATCATAGAGAGAGAATCAATCCAAGCAAACTTCCGAATCAAAGAATCAATGGATCACAGAATCAGACTCCCAACAAGAAGTAATATGATGCCTAGTTCACCCCCTATTCCCACCAACCCAAATTCAAATCTAGGGGATGAAACTAACCAACAAATATCTAAACATACCATAGAAATATACCAATTAAATCAGGGCATTCAAAACAAGAGTGAATAGATTTAGAGGGAAGATACCAATTCCAGAAGTGAGGATCCTAAAAAGATTATTCAATTCTAGCCATTTCCAAATCTTCTCCATCCTCAACCCACGCCTTGAATATGTCAAATCCATCATGAACTCAGAGGCAACTTTCTCAATATCAAAATTCGAATCATTGCCTCTATTGAAATTCTCGGAAAGCCTGAACATGCCAAACACATAGCCATCGATTCATCCCTCAAAACCTCGAGTTCAGACTTGGATTCAAGCCTCTCCAACCTCAATTTGCTCATCAATGTTGCCGAAGGCATTGTTCTCTCACTTGGAGAACTCTCTAGAATGAGGGAAGGGGATGTTCTAGCAGAGCAAGTCTATGCATTATTGAGAGTTCACTCACACCCCATTATAATTTATCCAAGTAATATATTCTCACACCATCTAATTTCCTACTTTACGGTCTTCAATTAGTTGTTGTCTATTAAATTACAATTTGCTAACAATATTCTGCAATAAGACAAATTGATTTATAGAGATGATCGTTTTCATAATCACTGAGTTAAGTATCGAATATGATTTGAAATAGTTTTAAGATATTTTGCCATTCTCTAAAGTAATAATCAATTAAGTTTGATCTTAACACAAATCATTAACTTGGAATATGTATGTATCTCATTCCTTACTGTTTCTTTGCCTTTGCAGTTTTTATAGAGAAGTTATTAAGGACTCAGCCTGATTTGAAGAAATTGTATCTTCTTCTAAGAGCTTCTGACTCAAATGCAGCTACACAGCGCTTGCATGATGAAGTTCATAATTTTTTTAATTTGATGAATTCATTATTCAATTTATAAAGACACATAAATCAAACACTTTTCTGATTAATATACTTTTATTTTCTACATGCGAGTAATGCCTAGATCATGGGAAAGGAATTGTTTAGGGTTCTTCGAGATAAGATGGGGGCAGATTTTGATTCTTTCATGTCAGAGAAGGTGAAAGCCATTGCAGGTGATGTTTCTCTTGTGAACTTGGGACTTGATGAAAATGTTAGAAACAAAATTACAGAAGAAATAGATGTTATAGTGAACTCAGCTGCAACTACTAAGTTTGATGAAAGGTATGTAACTAAAAACTATGTGAAATTTGCCTTATTGACACACACACACACACACACACACATGCTTAATTTGATTGATTTGGCAAATGTTTCAAATGTCCAATGCAGATTTGATCTTGCATTGAGCATCAACACAATGGGTGCCTTACATATTTTAAACTTTGCAAAGAGTTGTCCTAAAATACAAGCTTTTCTCCATGTATCAACAGGTAGATAGACTGCCACATCCTTATTTTGATAATTCTATTATGAAACCAAAAGCCGAGATGAAAATTAATTGAAGCCTTGAAATTAAAATTTGGATATTTGTCTCTCAGATTACTATTCATTTGATATGTCCACATTTGTAGCTAAACTTTAAAACATAACAACGAAATATAGAAAAATCGATCATATGAAGGGCTCTAAAATTATATTGAAAGTTCTTAAAGTCATTTGCAAGAGAAAATATAATTCTAGCCTTTAACTGTTCCAAAAAAAATGTAGTTTATTGATTTTCTAAGCTTGCTATGTTTCCCAAATAAAATCTCTATGCCATAACTTTGAAAATTCATAACTCGAGTTTACATATTAAACTGACTTGGTTTATGACTTGTTAGAGAGATCTATATGTCTACTTCTCACACAAACCGTTTCATTAGCATTGGACATTGTTTACTATATATTGTATAATGAATCATGCTCTGAAAGTAGCCTCAACTAAGTAGCCATAATCATATGTATTAAAATCATGATTTTAGGGCTAGTCTAGGACTCCATATTGGTAATTATCCATATTAACATTTCAATTATTCATGCCAAGGTCACATCATATATTTATTTATCTCATGTAATTATTTGTACATCTTTCAAGTTCCTAGCAAAGTAATGCCATAGAAATTTTATCTCCTCTTCCACGTACTCTTGCTTCTTTTCTCTAGCTCTTTTTTTTTTTTGGATGCTTATAACCTAATATGGTTAGTCATTAGGGAGGTTGTGGTTAAATAATCCCAATAGCAAACAATCATCATACAAACATACAACCTAAGTTTGGCATTATAACATGCTTGTAACTTACATGATAAAACACATAGGTCTATGACATATCCCAAACATAATTTTATATATAGTTTCATGATTTCAAGTAATCATATAACAAGCATTCCAAGACCGCTACAGTTGTCAATTAACTTTACTTTTGTTTTACCTTTCAATTATACTAATTATGCTTTAAGATTGATCTTAGATGTTACTGTTACTCTCCTAGGCGGCTTACCTTTTTTTTTTTTTCCCTATCCTATCATGAACTCTTTTGGACTTTAATTGGCTCATTTCCCAATTCTAGACACTTCCATATAGTCTCCAAATATGTTTACACTTTTGCCCTGGAAAAAACTTTTAACTTGTGATTTAATTCCTAAGAGTCATTTTATCTTTTCAGAGCACTTCTAGGACTCTGGGTCAAATAGGCCCTGTAGCCTACTTAATTCAAGCTTACTCTTAAGCATCTTTGCCCAAAAATTTAGAATGTTACATGCATAGAGTCAAGACTCCCCCCCCCCGGTTGTATGATTAAATTGGAAAGAGACAAAGAGGTAATTGATAAGTCATATATGTAGCAGGTCTTATTGTGCATAGATTCAAATTAAAAGTTCAGGGATCCTAATGATCTTCAAAGTAAAGAGATACATAGAAAATAGTAGGTTTCGCTTTTGATATACAAGCCACCCAAAAATGGGACTTACCATCTTTATGTCTATCTTTCTACGTACTTCAGGGATACAATATAGGACTTACCACATATTTTTATCTTGTCCCTTCCCTCATTGGACAACGGAGGTTTTAGATTGTATGTTTATTTTTTGCCACATATATCCAGTACTAATTAACTTGTTATGTAATGTAATAATTTTAGCTTATGTGTGCGGAGAAGCTACAAATGAGAAAGTGGTTAAAGAAGAACCAATTAAGATGGGTCAGACAATAAAAGGGAATTCAAAATTAGACATTCAATCAGAGAAAGAATTGATGGAGAAAAGAATGAAGAAGCTTGAAGCAGAGAACGTTGGTGAAAAGGCTATGACTTCTGCAATGAGTGATTATGGAATGGAAAGGTTCGATCTTTCTAGTCCTAATTGAATAAACATGGAAAAACACAATCATTAATCCTTATAGTTTCATCAAGTTTTAGTTTTAGTCCCTGTAATTTTCTTTTAGTGTTTTCAACATCTACAGTTTCAGTAAGATTGGGTAACTTTTGTTTCTTAGGTCCTTATAATTTTAGTGTTTTCAGTGTTTTTAGTCCTTATAATGACTGAGAACAAACTACAGGAACTAAAAACAAAATTTAATACAATTATAGATATCAATGATTGTGTTTTTCCAATAAACATAATGTACATAATATGAATATATATATATATATATATCGGTGAAGATAGATATTAATTCTTTCAAATTAAATTTTATGAATTTATCAGAGCAAACTTCTATGGATGGCCAAACCCTTACGTATTTACAAAGGCAATGGGAGAGATGATTCTGTCAACTTACAAAGATAATGTGCCCTTAATCATCATACGTCCTTCCGTGATAACAAGTACAATCAAAGAACCCTTCCGTGGATGGATTGAAGGTTTCAGGTATTCAATATTACTGCTACTAATAATAGTTGAATTTCTAAAAAGAAGTTGATAAAAGCGTATTATCATGAAATAATAAGAATTATAAAAATATTACTGGTGATTAATATGATTATTGAGACAGTAACCTATAATATCAATTCATCTTACTTCAACACGCGCACGCACGCACCATAGTTGATGGGTATGCGTGTGTGGGTATTATTTGTAATATTTCTAGTCTACTTCAAAAGTGAAAAAAAAAAGCTCAAAACATTCTCAGCAAGGGAAACGATGAAAATACATTTGTGTTATTAAAAAAAAGTCATGATTTTCTTTACCAGAAAAATTTCTTATAAGATTATTGATTATTTTTTGAATAAAATTTTGCAAAAAGAAAAGCTGTATATCCTTCCGGTTTTGCAACTATAGCCTCGTCGTTGAAATTTGATATATTATGTTCATCGTTCTCACGCAAGTCTCTTGAAAATTTGACAGAACAATTGACAGTATAATTGGTGGCCATGGTAAAGGAACAATATCAAACTTTCTTGGCGATCCTACGACAATAATGGGTGTGGTAGGTTAGACTATAATTGGCATTACCAGGTGTTATTTCTCTTATTTAAATTTATGTACTTTATTAATTTCATAAAAAATTAAACTAAACCAGTATGTTAAATTTATACTATTAATGGTGATTGTACATAGATACCTGTGGATATGGTGACAAATTGCATGGTGGCAGCAACGGTGATTCATTCCATTAATCAAGATTTAGAGAATTTCGTCTACCATGTTTGTTCTTCATCCAGAAATCCTATCAGACTTTCAAATGTCTGTGAATTCTCGAATCTTTATTTCTCGAAAAACCCATTGACCAACAAAACTGGATCGCCAATAACGATCTCAAAGTTAAGATTTTTGTCAGATCTGGATTTTCAGACACTCTTGATCATCCAATATGTGCTACCACTAAAGGTAATTGATACATGTCCTCATTATTTGTGCCTAATAATAAATGCATCGTTGTGTTATTATGTAAAGGTTTAAAGTACATTTTTACCTTAGAAGTATTCTCGAGGAGCTACAATTAAGTTTTTCAAAGGAAATTATGAAACAGTGTATCACATAATATTTCAAAATCGGTGAAATACTGTCATTTCTTAATAGTTCATGTTATGTCACCTGTTAGTATAAGATAAGAAACTTTCTTAACTTTTGTTTAACCTAACATTGATTTAATGTTGACAATTAAAAAGGAAAAAGTTACACCAATTTTATTACTTGCTACATTATATTATTACGTAATTCTTTTAGGGTGTCTAAAGTTCTTTCGAGCATATATTCAGGGTAAAAATGTGCTTTACTCTTTATGTACACTGTTTACTAATCTCCGTTCACTTTGTGCATAAGGTGTTAAATTTGGTGAGCAATGCGTTTTTCCATGTCTTCGAAGATTGGTACAGTATCGACGACAAAAGAGTCCAATTGTTGATAAGAATGGCTAAACTTTTCAAACCATATTTGTTTTTTAAGGCAGTGTATGTTCCTTAACTATTCTTCATAAGCTTGAAGTAGGGTAAGAGAGAAAATTGACCCCTAAATTATATGCCCAAGAACTTGGTGCCTAAATTTTTTTTAGTGCAATGTTCCATTTCAGCTTTTGAAAACAGTATAATGTAGTTCTTCTCATTAATAAAAGTTAATTTTGACCATTAGTTAACCAAAACATGATAGAAGAGAACCTAAAATTTACCCAAAAATGGACCAATAAAATTTCCTTGGTCATTTTTTATAATTTTTTGGTTATTTACTGTAATTTTTTGGTCCTTTTCTTTAATTTTTGAGGTCCTCTTCTATAATTTACTAATCAACTAATGGTTAAAGTTAACTCTTGTTAGTTATAGAGATTAGATTGCATTATTTTTAAAAGTTGAAAGGAGAAATATTGCACAAAAAATAAATTTAGGATTTCATAAAAGCCAATTTGTTCTTTTACCTTTTAAAGTATAAAAGGAAACTTTAGATACATTCATGTGTGTGTGTGTATTAATTTAAACTCGTGATTAACCAAGAATCAATTTTTGTGCATGACAGGTTCGATGACACCAACACACAAAAATTATCTATGATAACGAAGATGGAGAATGTTGAATTCGACCCCAAGAGCATTGATTGGACAGACTATATGATGAATGTTCACATTCCTGGCCTCGTCAAGTTCGTAATTAAGTTATTTCCTAAATTATAGAAATATTGGTCAGGATATAAGAACATTTTTATGTATTGAGGCGCAGTTTAATTTACCAGTGAGTGTCATGTGTGGTGTGTATAGAGAATAAATGATTGAATAATATGCATAGGGTTGTCCTCGTTTTCCAAAAACATTTAAATTGTTACTTCCTCTGTTAAAAAATATAAAGTATTTTTTTAAGGATTTAAATTTAAGAAATGTAGGGTATTTTTAGTATTTCAAGGTATAATTAATTTTTTTTAAAAGTGCCCATAATAAATAAATTATTTTATATTTATTTTAAAGTTAAACACGTAATTAAATAAGAGTAAATATAAAAAGATGGTGTTAACTTGAAGACCATTAACTAATTTATTGGAGGTGTGATTCTTTAATTAAAAATGTTTTTGACTCAATCAGTTTGAAATATAATAAATGAATGTGTATTTGGAGAGAATTAAAAGTAAAGAAACAAGGAGGTCAAATAAAAAAAGAAAAATGACAATAAAGGACCCCCAAGGACATTAATTCCAGTTGGGGACCATAAAATATATAAATCCCAATTGGGATAAAAAAACAAAGCTGATTTTACAAAATTACCCCCTCACTAAACACTGAAAGGTAACAGGAAAGAAGCTCATCTCATCCTCTGTTTTCTTGTTTTTGGGTGGGAAAAATTCTGATATGATGTGCTCTCGTCCGCAGAAAATGTTAGGGAAAAATTAGTGGAGTGCATAATCATCTAGGTCATCATCTTCTCCTCTCTTCTAATAGGTAATTACATGCATTGCTTTTTTATTTTGTCTTCTGTCATGCATGCAAGAGAAATCTGCATCTTCTTCTTGCATTTTTTTTACACATCCTCTATCATGCACGCACACAAAGAATGTTTTAGTCCTTGCAAATGCTGTCTTGCACCATTTCTCTTTCTTTTATACCAAGGGAAAAAGTAATCTTCTTAATAATTAATAGAATATATATATATATATATAGACATACATGATAAATGATTTCTGAGAACGACGTAGTTGAAAAAGTTGAGGAGTGGAAAACAAGAAAGATTTAACATAGATGTTGAATTTTTCTAATCTATGATAGAAAGTGTGTGAATGTTGAAACATGCAATATGGATGCTGAATTTCTGTAGTCATGGTTGGGATTATGGAATAGATAGTTGTGAAATAATAAATTTATATGTTGCTTCTAGTTGTTCCAAGTTTATTTCCCATATGGCAAGTATTTCAGTAAAAGAAGTATTTTATTATTTTCATGTTGATAGACATTTTGTAAAAGATTCACAAGGGAAGATGACTTATGAAGGTAGGTGTCATGCCTAAAAAATAGAGTGACCGGCATAGGATGTGAACCACATTATACATCTCGTAAGCCACAAATTCAAGGTTTATTTCATTTAATTAAAATGTACTCATTTTTACACTGACATTTTAATACTATTGATACTAATCATTATAATAATTATTTCAATATTTTTGTAAAAATTTTGATAGAATCTTCTCTGTAAATAGGATCTCCTAAAAATTTTGTATCACAAAATTTTCCTTAAACATTATATCCATCAAGAGCTCGGCTCCTTCCAGCTAGCAGACAAAATGTATAATAAACTAAGGACTCTAATTATAAGTTATGTAGAGCACTTAATCATATATTTCATGACATAATACATAAATTTCATATTTACATCTATAAGACATATTTACAGAACAAACCTTCATTCTGTTCCGCAAACATCTATCATTGGTAAGTAAGACATATAGCGTCAATTATGCTATCTAACACCAAAATAATTTTTCAGTGAATAACGTTCCAACAATAAATAATTTAACATGAATAAAAAGAAAGGTTTGAGATAATCATGTAAGTGAAAGAGACAACAATTTTTATAAAAAATGTATAAATTTCAGAATAAAATGGCTCTATAAAATTTTGAATAAAATCTTAAACCATTGAACTATCATAGCAAATGTTAATATCACTTAATTTTAATAAGTCACATAAATGAAATAAATACTTGTAAATAAATTATTAAATAAAAAAACCAATGGGATATAAAATTACTAAATAATCAGATTCATAATCATAGGGACTTATCAGAATAATTTACAAATGTGGACACATAGTCCACGAGGGTAAATAACCTAAACGCGGCCTGTGCTGCGAAGACAAATGTGGACACACAATCCACGAGAGTAAATAACTAAACGCAAGCAAAGCTATGAAACAAACGTGGATACATAGTCCACGAGGGTAATGCTAACCAAATGCAGCTCAAAGCCACGAAATCAAATGTGAGTATGATGCTCACGAATAACCATCCTCCATTCCACGTGCGTTGGCCATCGCACGGGGCTAGCACCTTCTACAAGCACCCTGCTAGCTAGGTAAATCATGGCGCGCTAAGGGCTAACAAAATTGCTATTAGCAACCAGTATTTTGTATAAAATTTCCTTTAAATCTATTTTCAAACATGCAAGAAATTCATCACTTCCACAATAAAATTTTCATTTTCAAAGTCAAACTTGCATGAATCATTCTTCGTATCAATCAAATGTTCGATAGAATGAAATCTCATAATCAAAGTCTAAGCTTATATTTATTAATTAATTAAAATTTCAAAACTGATAAAGGTAATTTTTCAAAATAAAAAAGTTTAATAAACAAACTACTCAATAACCACATCGTTGTTACTAAAACAATTTGCATAAAAATATACTATTGTAGTAAAGGAAATCTTTATTGAAAAATTAATTGGGATGCTATCCACTTACCTATCAAGCTTCCAAAATCCAAAGTTTTTCCTTTTTGAACTTTTAAAAAGTTGCTCCGCTTCTCAACATCCTATAAAACTATATATAGAAAATTAATTAATAACCTTTACTCGTCTCACACAAATTCCCTTCCAAAGTTAACTCAACTAATAGTTAAATATAACAAATTTAGAGTGTCTTGAGACCATAATCTACACATAAAGATTTCTCTCTAGTATTTAGTCATAGTTAACTACCCAATTAGAATCTAGTCTCTCTTAAGCCTTTTTACAAATACCTCAAGTGTATCCATATTCAAACATATACTATCCCTTTTTCGCTCTAATTTCCTTTTCTAAAAGTTCTCCTATAACAATAATTTAAACTAATCAAACTTCCCAACATCCACTAAAGAGATTAATTCTCTTCTAGTAATTGTTTAATCAACAACAATATATGTACCACACATATCTCGCCATCATATGTCCAAACTCACATTTAGACATTTTATCAAGTACCTTACAGGCCTTAATCCTCAAACCAATATTAATCTTCCTTTTTATCAACACTTGAGTTCATCAAATTTCCTAATATTATTTTTATTTACATATATATATATATATACACACTTCCATACAAGCCAGTATCAAGCTCAAGGAAAAGATCATACTCCTATCCAACTTAATCAATAGCAACCAACAACAATTAACTAACTTGTGAATTGAAGTAAACTCAGTTTATCATTTTCTTTTTCCATACTCATATGGTAGCCAAGAAAGGAGAGGAATAAAAAATATGAACCTATTCCACTAACCACATCCATACATAGGATCGGACTAAAGAGAGGAGAGAAGGTGAGATTCACTCACCTAAGGATCAAAGAGAGGTGAAGGGAGAGATTCAAGCTTCCATGGCTAACCATAACCACTGCAATGATACAGAGACAGGGAGCAC
>NW_026557335.1:0-24590 GCF_029017545.1 Prosopis cineraria | reverse complement strand
AATTACCAACATAAATAATTTTTCTTGTAATAGTGGTTAGCGTTTAATTGAAATTTGAATGATGGATTTAACCTTGAATTTCAATTTTTTTTATAACGTATTGTACTATTAAAAATAATTTTATTCAAAATATAACCACACATAAATGTAAGCACCTTTTTTAATAATGATTATTTGAATCTTGATTCACTAATTGTAAGGCATTAGTCAATTATTAAAATCTCACATCTAAAATGTCATGGTTTTTTTTTTTATTTGGATAATCTAGGTCTCTTGATCAACTTTTTTCCCCCTTTTTAGTATATCGTTCTAATACTAATTAAAAATTTAAATTTAATGGATAGTCCACTCCTCAAGATCAGCGCTTAAACGAAAACTCTAACTAGGAAACAAGGCTCTGTTGCCTGCCATCATCTCCAAGTTCTAGTCAAAGAATTTGCAACAACCACTGCTTTTTATAGAGAGAGATTTAAACCATTGGGCAATAAAAACACTTTATTATAAAAAAATTTCAAATAATAATAATAGAGTTATATATATATAGGTTGCAAAATAAATGATTTAAATAGAAATTAATGTTATTAATGTAAAATAATTTCTTTTGAAATACCCCATAAAATATTTTATAATACCTTACAATCTTCAATATTTAAAAGGAAGAAAAACTTTGAAAAACTATTTTATATCAATAATTTGTAATTCTTTAAAATAATTTCCAAAATTCTGGAAAAATGTTCAGTACTGCATCTAACTTGCGTGTCAATAGATTTCAATTATTTGCATGAGCTCACTTTCCATCCAAGACATTTACCAACTAAAATTCACACCTTAATATGTATTAGTATGTACTATAACCTCTACACATTTGAGCCATATACTTTCCTTTTTGACACACACAGCTATAACAACTCATTGATTATGTCTTAAAATGATTTTTTTTTCTTATTAAAAATAAGAAGATATATATATATATATATATATATAGTATTCTATGAGTTATAAATTAATATTAAGACCAAAAGAATTTTATAGAGGTTCATCTATAATAAGATTAGAGGGAGGGAGTAAATACTCGGTGAACTGTGTAAGTATGTAAGTAAAATAGGGACAAGGAGACAAATACCAGCTCTTTAGTTAGTTTTAAAAATATTTTACATTCCATTAACGTCTAAACCCTAATTAATTAATAAAACCACGTTCTTCTTCTTCCACTTTTCAATCATTGTCCTGATTTTGACCTCACAGCTTCCCCCAACACCTGCGGCTTCCTTGCAGCCTCTTTGAGTTGTAAGGCTCTCGCCTTCAGAGATTCGCTGCTCATGATCTCTCTCACTGCCTTCCCTATCTCCTCCGCTTTCACCACAGCCTCTCCTCCCCAACCCACTCAACCGGCCACACTCCGGTCCCGCTCTCCGCCACCACCCTCCGACGTTATCTTCTGATCTCCATTCTGACCCCATGACAGAATAGGCACTCCATGCCATATGGATTCCACTATCGAGTTCCATCCTCCATGGCTCAAAAAATCCTCCCACAGAAGTGTGCCCCAGATCTCTCCTTGGTTCACCCATGTCTTCACCACAAGACCCTTCTTCCTTCATCTTCTTCATCACCTCTGGTTCTAGCACTTGTTCCAGATCTTCGTCGTCTTCCTTGTCCACCATTTCAGCTTCACCACCCATAGGAATCTATAGCCGCTTCGCAGTACCCTTCTGCCATCTCTTTTAGTTGCTCCCTCGTTGTCGCAGTCCTGTTGCCGAAGCAAACATACACCACTGACCCTTCTGGTTGAGCATCAAGCCACTTCAATGGCGAATTGGCCGACATGTCTTGATCTTGTTCCTGAAGGATACTTGTAACAATTAAAATTCTTAACTTCAAAAGGAGATATATCTGAGAGTTTATGTTTACCTTCTCAAACTCGCAGGGCATTAAAAGGGCCAACGGCATGCACGGAGGCAACCCTGGAACTAATTTCCGGCATTGAGAGCGCCACAGCTTCCTCTTCCATTTTCTTCAAATGTGTTAATGAAAATCCCATCGAGTTTCGTCAGCCTAGGACTGTCCTCCATGAATATCTTCTCAAACAAAACTTCCCGGAACGAGAAGCAGAGGAGGGATCGGAAGATCTGGGGGGTACTGGCAAATGAATCCCTGGGATCTCAAACAGCATCACCGATAAACGAAGCAGGGTGACCGCCGGCATGTTTCTTAGCCGCATCAAGAACAGACAGGTGTGAGAAGAACGAGAACATTCTGGCGGTAGCGATGAAGTAGATATAACTAGGAACAGCGAGGCTCTCAGAGACAGGAATCATACCAGAAATCAAACTAACATCGTAGACGAAAGCACTGAGGAGAGTGTGAGAGAAGAGAGTATGGGGGCGAGAAGGTGTAGAGAGCGACGTATGCGTTCAAAGTGAAGCCAGAAAGGGTCGGAGGAGTTTTCAGAGGTGGGATCAAAAGGAAGGAGATGGAGATCGATTTGGGAGACTTGATCGGGGAAGGAAGAGCAAAAGCGAGAGATGAGATGGGACTCGGCGAGGGAGACGGTGGGCTTGGGGGTGATGAGAGTGACGTGGCAATATTGGTGGCGGAGGAACAAGGCGGCGAGTCGGAGACAAGGGGTGAGATGTCCCAAACCTGCACTTGGGACGAAGGCCACATGAACGATGGACCCCGACGCGTTATTCATGGCTTACTCGTCGCCAAATGCTGCCGGTTCCTGACTTGATTGCGCGAGATACGGACACGCACAATGTTCAATATATATATGTACTAGTATTAGTATACATGTACAGATGCCGGCCGCATAGAATGACCGTTTTATTGCTGGTGACGCGTGCCCGGTTTGGAGGCACGTACGACTGTAAGAGCACCTCTTTTAGATTTAAGCCACGTAGTGGCTCCTCCTGCTAAATGTAATCCATGTTAGCAAAATGCACAGGTTTTAATATTATTGCTATATCAATATTTATATATATCTTACACGATATTCATGGCTGGGTATAGTTTCTTTTTTGTTAAAAAATCAGTTTGTCATTGATTTGAAAATAAATTAAAAGTACATTTTTAATATAAAAATAATCTGATATATTATTTATACATTTCTTATCTTGTACACTATTTTTTTATAAAGAAATAAAGAATATTTTCTCCATTCAAAAATATAAGGCATTTTTTGAGAAGTTAATGTTAAAAAATGTAAGATATTTTTAGTCTTTTAAGTATGATCATTAATTTTTTTTTCAAAAGTGTCCCTATTAATAATAACTTTATATTTATTGTAGGGTATTTAATAAGAATAAATATGAAAAGATAGGATTAGTTGAAAAGTAGGTAATTATTTTATTAAAAGTAAAATTTAGTTAAAAATACTTTATATTTTTTAACAGAGGATGTGTTTTATTAGCTAGTTCTTTCATGTCAAAATATATATTTTTCCAAGCATCCATGAGGCAATACGAGACAAATGAGGGCAATACTTTTAAATAAAAAAAAAAGAATAGCATATATTGATATTCTCTCTTTTTTATCTTAATTACATATACCTCTAATGACTTTCAATATTTTAATGCAATTGAAAGTCATTTGTTTGAATTTATTAGCAAAAATATGATTAAGTGAATGATTGTGTGTAAAAATGAGTTTGAAAATATGTTAAAAGTTAGTAGATCAAATGTAGCATTAATTCTGAATTCTATGCATGTAGGGAGGCCCAATTTAGGGGCTTAAAGATGAAAACTTTAGAGCCTAGGTTAAAGAAATTAAATCTGAAAAGAAAATTTAAACAGGTCATGTCTATTACAATGAAAACACATTTTGTTACAACGAAGCATGATTTTAGTAAAATACACAATTCTGATCTTCACCTTATTTTCATACATTCTTCACCTCCAGCAGCTTAGAATGTCTAGGAAAAATAAAGGAGCCAAAATAGGTATGGAGAAGCTTGGGTTTGGTAAAAAATTAAGAATTTTGCTCAAGATTGCTCTGATTAAGCTTTCTTCTCTTTCTTCTCTTTACTTTGCTATATATATATTGTTGATTTTACTGTCATGGAAACCATATGTGGCTAATTTTTTCTTAATATATAGGATAGCTATGAACTGATTCTTAAATTAGAGTATGTTTGAATCATTTATTTGAGCTTATATTAGTTTTGCTTACTCAATTTTATGCTTGTTTGTCTACTTAATGCTTGACCATTATTGAGTGCTTTAGGGGGTTTAGGTTTTATCGTGGAAGAGAAAAATCTAAACTAAACCATTAGATTGAATAATGTGAAATTAAAATTTATTTTAATTTATCAATAGGATAAGAATATACCTATTGAACCTATATAATTACATTAGAGTGAGTTTGTACCTTTTGCTTCTTGAGTAATTGTGTTAGAAATAGCATATTAATTCAAGAGAAGAGTGTAATTAATTGGAAGATAATTATTCTTATTAATACTTTATATTAACAAATTACTATTAAGTGAATTTATTTGGATAATTATATGCTTTATAAAGGAAAAAAGGGATTAACCACCCTAGGTTGCCTTGACTATTTGTGGTTATTGAAATTTTAATTTTAGTGCATTTTTCTCATTTCAATCTTTATTTTGCAATTTCAAATCCAAATCTTACCTTACGCAACTTAAATGAAAATGAGGACTTTATTGCCTAATTTTCAATTAACTTGATTCCTCATGGGATCAATTTTGATTTACCACTTACTAATTTACGACCTGTACATTTGTAAAATCCATTACATATTTGTAATAAACCTCATTTCTATTTCAAAAGCCTATACAAACTTCCCATGGAATCTAATAATCACAAAATACAAACCTTCCTTTTACTTTAAATATTTCATTTACATTCATCCAAACTATTAATTAACTATTAAGTCATATTTATTAAACCAAAATACCCTTTTTTAAATATCAATGTTACTTGAAAATTATTTAAAATACCCAAAAAAAATTAAAGCATATGTATTTTTATTTTTTATTTATATTTTTTTAGACATGTAAAACTATTTACAAAATAAATACATAAGCTGGCTAAGATGATAATTCAACCATAAGAGAAATTCTTGCACGAACTCAGTGTATTACATCATTTATAATCTGTCTAATAAAAGTATTATATATAAAATGGTTGTAAATATAAATTTATTCTGTCATTAATGACGATGGAAAGACATAACATAAGAAATGAAATTTCAAAAATAAAGCCATTAAAATAAAAACATATGACATTTTACTTGATTCAACATGACATGTTTTTATTGGATGAATGACATGGTGCACCAAATCCGTGTAAAATTTTTTCTAAAATGCATATGCAGAACAAACTTAATAAAATAGGTCTTTAATATAATAAGAGGTAAATCAGTTAATATAATGTATGTTTACTTTCTCTGTAAATTTTATCAATTTCAAAAAATATTGTTAAATTATTTATTTAAATATTTTCAAAATTATTTATTTAAATTTTGAGAGAGGGTATACAATTTGATTATAAGGGTAAATTAATAATTATAAATTTTCTAACCTAATTAAAAGGAAAATTAAATATTTTAAAATATTTAACAAGATATTTTTAACAGTGTTAAAAATTTGATTAAAATGTATGAAAATATGAGGGATGTCCCTATAATTTTAATAAAATAAAAGGAAGGTCACAATATTTTACTCATAAATAAATTATCATCATCATGTAATATTAAGTATATAAAAATAAGTAAATTTCAAATTACATCCTTTACAATTGCTTTCTAAGTAATTTTATTTGTTAAAATAGTTTAAAAATCTTGTAGCTTATAGTCAACAACAACATTTCTCTTAAAAAAATGTTTCTAATTTTATTTCAATATTCTGTTAAATTTGCCATCCATATATCCTAGATCAAGTAGATCACCACGTTTTGAAATAAAAAAAAGAATAGCACACTTGATCAATTAAAAATAACTAAAAACTTCATGACAGGATTATGGCTAAAGAAAAATTATTTACTATCGAACCAGACTCTTGTGAGTGGAGTGGAGATCATCATCAGGGATAGAGATGCTTCGTTACATCCAGATTACGATACAGTTATGGAAACTAGCTGCTAGCATCCTGAACGGAGAATGGGGAGTGGATTTGTCTCATTTTTTTTGTTGTTACGAAGTTCTCTTTCGTTACTTTTGAGTTTTTCCCCCAAAACCCACCCGTTATAATATTCCAATTTTAGTTTTAGAATGTAAGTGGCGTTTAAATTAAAGATATTAAATATTTACTAATATAAATACTAATGAGACTATTTCATGGTAATTTTAATTAAAGCATGATATATACTCCCTCACATCTTTATTATTAGCTCATTTAGAAGAGATTAATGATCCTTAATATAAATAATTTGGTGGGTATTATTACTTTTTTTTTTAACATTACTCCTATTCAAACTCCTTGATTATGAGTAAATTTAAAATTTTGTTATTTAAATATGAGTAAAATTGAAAGTTTATTCTTTAGACAAAGATAACTTAACTATATTTATTTAATTACATAGGTGAAGTGATTAAAGGTGCTTATAACATGATTAGAGGAACTATTTATTCTTTTGAGTTCCGAATGTGCCACTAATCATCACCAAGGCATTGACAAATTCATGCTCCCTGCTGTCTTTATTACAGAGCTTGTAAAAACATTTTTGTCTTAATATAAGACACGCTATAAACTATTAATTACATTTTTATAATGTCATCCCTGTTTACTTATTACCTATAACAGAGAATATAATGTATGTTTAAAAATTTTTTTATTGAAATGGATTAAATTAAAAGTTTATTTTATTTTTAAATAAAAATAAAGTTAAATAACCTAACTAACACTTTTTGATTGTGATGAGGTATTTGTAATTAAGTACTCCTTCCATTCCTATATATAAAATATTTTGAACTAAATCATACAAATTAATAAAACTTGGTTATCTAATTAAAAATATAATAATATTTTAATTTTACTCTTAATTATTTTAAATAAAAAAAACTCTTTTTTCAAAGTAAATTAATGAGAACATTTATCTTTTTTAATTTGATAAGGGCATAATGGTCTATTTACTAAAAAAAGCTAACAATTTAAAGATAAAAAAATTTTTAGAAGACTTTTTATATATAAAAATAAAAGGAGTATTTTGTAATGGAAATAGGAGGGACTAGGTGCTCCAGTATTTTTCGTATCAAATGCGTTTGCATGACAGAAAAATGCAAATAAAACACACTAAAAAAATACTCAAAAATCAATGGCTTAGCTACTTGGCCTTTCTTTCTTTCTTTCTTTCTTTCTTTCTTTTTTTTTTTTTTTTTTGCTCACAAACGTTTTTTGAAATTTCACTAAAGATAAATTTGAAGTATTATTAAAGAAAGCTCACCGAACCTTTAGGTTGTTCGTTCAGCCATTTGAATGGAGAATCCAAAGAGTTCTCATCGTGTCTCTTTTTAAACTCGCAAGGCGAGAATGGGCCAATATCGATAGCAGGAGGAAGTAAATTTTTTAGTATTTCTCCGCCATTAATGGCCTCTATTGAATCTGGTTCAAGTTGTTTGTCGGAGTTAATCAGAACCCCATCTAGTTTCACGAGGTTGGCGCTGTCCTGGAACAACATGTTGGCGAAGAGACTATCGGGCACAAGAAGCGGAGGAAGGATGGAAGATCTGGGGATGGGTGAAATCCCAGGAATGGAAAGAACATCATCATGATCAGAGAATGAAGCTTTAGGGAAATATGAGAAGAAGGAGAGGAATTTAACAGAGGAAGTGAAGAAAGGAACAGAAAGAGCATAAGTGACGGGAATGACCGGAGAACAAGGTTGCGTCGAGAACGAAAGCCCGGGGGGGGTTCGAGGGAGAGAATGAGAGGAGAGAGAAGGTGAGAGGATCAGCGAATAGCCTCAAACCGTAGCC
Source organism: Prosopis cineraria (assembly GCF_029017545.1). Taxonomy (NCBI): domain Eukaryota; kingdom Viridiplantae; phylum Streptophyta; class Magnoliopsida; order Fabales; family Fabaceae; genus Prosopis; species Prosopis cineraria. The sequence continues at coordinate 16,652 of NW_026557335.1, read as the reverse complement.
AGAAAGGATCGGAGGAGTTAACGGTGGTTGGATCGAGAGGCGGAAGGCGGAAGTCAACGAGTTTGACTTGTGGAATGGTGGATCCGAAGCGAGCTAGAAGCTGTGATTCGGCGAGTGACACGGTGGGGCGAGTGGTGAGGAGAGTGACCAATACGCCGTTGTGGGCGAGAAGAGACGCAAGTCTGAGAAACGGCGTGAGTTGGCTCGTGCCGGCGACTGGAAGGAGCGCCACGTGAACATGAGAATCAGACATGTTTGGTCTATCCATCTTCTTGGGAAGTGGTGGTTCGAGATGAGAGGCTGGGGGGCTTTATTTTTATATAATACTTGCTATGCTTTTTATTATAAAAGATTTTTAATTGTTTTGTGCATATTAAAAAAATAGTTTCTTCATATAAAAAAATAAAATATACTTTTATTTTTATTTTTTTTTTAAATAATAATATATTTATATTAAACATTTTTATGTTAATTAAAAAATAATTTAATTATTATAAAATATCATACATTTTAAATTAAAAATTATTTTTAAAAGGTGTAGGTAATATTGAAGGGAGTATACACTGAATTACCGGTCATCACTGAAGTATTATGTACTACTCATGTCAGTCAGTCAAACACTGATGTGCATGCTATGGACAGTTGGACGCGTATTTTCAAGTTGTGTGGCCGTTATCTAATTAGTTAATAATAGGGAAAGTCACATAGAAGGACCTCTAGAAAATTTTATTTATTGAGAAGAATTAAATGATTATGAATTCACACAGGATCAATAAATCAAAATGTAATTAAATTTTAATATAAAAATATAAAACAATCCTTCACTAAAAAAAAAAAAAAACCTTCTCGTTATCACTCGCTGTTGGAGCTAAGACATTGTTGGTTGGATCATCTTGTCGGATAGACCATCGAAACTCTAATGTTGGTGGTTGGAGTACTCGTCAGAGCTTTGGCACTGATTATCGAACCGGTAAGGGAGACATATTAATTTTTTTAAGGTGATCAAGAAGGAGTTTAAACCCACATTATAATTAGCCACTAATTAGCCACTAAACTAATAATTTTTTGTATTTATATAATGTAAATATATATATATATATATATAATTTTATATTTACTTTTCATGACAATATTTATCAAGAGCTTAATGACTACTTATTAAACTACTAATGAAACTTGTTAAAAAATTTAATAGACATTAATTTTTATAAATATTTAGTTATTTTTATTGCTATGAATGACAAGTCCCCATTAGTAATAACTATTTTTGAAATAACAAGTCCTCTTATTAATTTTAATTTTTTTCTTGACAACTTTATAAATAAATTTTAGTTAAATAACAAGTTGTATGAACTTTGCTTTAAAAAGTAAATATTTAAAAAATTTTAGTAATAAAAATAAGTAAATATTTAAAAAATTACTTTATATATTAAATTTCTGTAACAATTTTTTATTGATAATTTAATAAGTAATTATTTGTGAAATAATAAAGGCTGTTATATTTTAAACTTTGCTTTTACTCTTCATATCAATACTTATTGGGAGCTTAATGATCACTTGTTATTTTATAAATGGCTACTTTTTAAATTACTAATGAAACTTATTAAAAAATTTAATATGAACTAATTTTTATAAATGTTTACTTGTTTTTATTATCAAGAATGACAGGTTTTTATTAATAATTTAATAAGTAATTATTTGTAAAATGACAAGTCTCCTTATTAGCGTTCAAAATTTCTCTTAATAATTTGATAGATAAATTTTAATAAAATAATAAGTTCATATAAGATTTTGTTGTACAAATATGAATTTGCTAAATAAACAATGCAAATCTTTATATATATTTTAAACTTTATTTTTACTTTTCATGTCAATACTTATTAAAAGCTTAATGGTTACTTATCATTTTAAAACTGACTACTTGTTAAGTTATTAATAAAACTTGTTAAAAAATTAATATGCATTGATTTTTATAAAATGTTTACTTGTTTTTATTACCCAAAACTTACATATCAAAAGCTTTTGTAAACTTATTATTTTGTTAAAATCTACTTCTGAAATTATGAAGAGAATTCTTCAACACTTGCAAACGGACTTATTATTTCACAAATGGTTAAATTAGTAATGGGAACTTGTTAAATAAATTTAATATGAAATAATTTTTATAAATGTTTATTTATTTTTATTACAAAAAGCTTACATGTTAAAAGCTTATATGAACTTGTTATTTTATTAAAATTTTCTTTTCAAATTATCAAGAAAAATTTTTAAAATTAGTAGCAAAACTTGTTATTTCACAAGTGGTTACTTATTGAAAGCTTTTGTGAACTTATCATTTTGCTAAAATTTACTTGTTATATTATGAAGAGAAATTTTCAATACTAGCAATGAAACTTGTTATTTCATTGATGGTTACTTGTTAAATTAGTAGTGAGGACTTACTAAAAAAATTTAATTTGGAGTGATTTTAATAAATATTTGCTTGTTTTTATTATCAAAAGCTTATATGAGCTTATTATTTTACCAAAATTTTCTTGTCAAATTATTAAAAAAAAATTAAAACTAATGATGAGAATTATCATTTCACAAATGATTATTTATTAAATTGTCAATAGTTATTTGTCATTTCTAGTTATAAAAATAAATAAACATTTACAAAAATCAATGCATATAAAATTTTTTAATAAGTCCCATCAATAGTTTAATAAGTAGTCATTCTTAAAATAACAAGTAACCATTGAGCTTTTGTTAAATACTAGCATGGAAAGTGAAAACAAAGATATGTGTGAATATATATATATATATATATAAATTTGTATTATATAATTGAAAGGAATTATTAATCTAATAGCTAACTATCTTTTTTGTGGGCAAAAAGATGTGGTTCAAACCCCACCTGGATCTTCTAAAAAAAAATTAATTTGTCTCCCTCATGGGTCACTGAAGCTCCAATGGCTAGTGTAATCACTGGTGGTTAGTGACAGTAAGGATCTTTTTAAAAGTAAGGGGTAAATTTTCTTTTCACACTCAAATTTAATTATATTTTAGGCCCTTAATTTTGCAGTGAATTCAGAATCCTGTGATTTTTCTTGGTAAATAAAATCTTCAAAATTCCATCACTGAGATTTTCCCTTAATAATATTTGTGTTATGGGGTATTAAGAAAGATAGAACAATCTTTCTTTACTGTATAGGATGAGTGAGTTTGGCCAATAATGAGTTTCCTGCTGAGTTTTAGTTAATTATGTCAACAGTGATTACATTGCAAATGACTTATTAGTCCAGCGGCATCAATGCACCTTTGAATGAAGAAAGTGCAAGGTGTGTGAATGATTTAATTTTAAAAAATAGACATTACGATAAGGCCCGTTTAGCTTATTTTAAGGAAAAAAATCATTTAAGAGTTAAAAGCAAAGGATTGACCACATTAAGGAGATATTTTGTAAGTTAACTGGTGCATCATGTTATTTATAATTTATTTAATAAAAATATAATATTTAAATGATATTAAATATAAATTAATTTTAACATTAATAATAATATAAAAAGATAAAAATAAATATACATTCAATTATTAGAATAAAATTAATTAAAATAATATCATATAAAAAATTATTTATTTGTAAAAAATTAAATATTCATTCTGTGAATAAAATTAATTAAAATAATATCACATGTAATTTTATTTAAGCGATTTAAAACATTCTACTTATACAAACCACAAATTACCTATCACACCTTGTATCTAAGAATTTCTCCCAAATTGTCATAAACTTGCAAAAGCTTTCTAATCCCACTAATTTTATTTTGGAAATAGAACGTGAATACAGACGGAAATAATCCAATTGTTCCCATTTCCTACTAATCCAATTCAATCCGACGATATTACTATTTATTTTATTATTGAAAAAAAGCGCTAATTTGACCCTCTTAGCTCTCAAGCCGTTGCAGAAGTATTCATCTTCTTCTTCTTCCATTCTCCGATCAATCTCTGAAGCGCAACGTGGCTTGTCCCTCCATCACCGACGGCCTCCCTCGCTGCGTCTCTGAGTTGTTCTGCGGATTTCTTCAGAGATTCATCGTTCATCATGTCTTTGATTCTCTTCCCAATTTCCTCTCCCTTAACTTCTTGACCCCAACCCCACTTCTCCTCCCACACCCCCAACCCACTCTTCTCCACCACGTCTGCGTTTATCCTCTGATCTCCATGCTGAGGCCATGCCAGAATTCTCACTCCGTACCAAGCTGCTTCGGTCACTGAGTTCCATCCACAGTGGCTCACAAATCCTCCCACAGATCGATGACCCAGAATCTGTCTCTGGTCCACCCACGTCTTCACCACCAGACCGTTCTTCTTCAACTTTCCTATGAGTTCGCGTCCTACTATTTCTTCTACTTCCTCTTCTTCATCTCTGTCCACTGATTTGTCCTTCACTATCCACAGAAATCTGCACCCGCTCTTCAGCAACCCGTCTCCTATTTCTCGGACCTGATCCCTTTTCATGGCCGTTCTGCTGCCGAAGCTTACGTAAACCACCGAATCTTGAGGTTGTTCGTCGAGCCACTTCAATGGAGTAGCCACTGAATTCCCATTATCCACATTTTCAAACTCGCACGGCATGAATGGACCGATATCGAAAACAGGAGGAATCAATTTTCTGAGTATTTCTCCGCCATTAATGGCCTCTATTGTCTCTGGTTCTAGATTTTTGAAGGAGTTAATCAGAACACCATCTAGTTTCGCGAGGTTGGCGCTGTCCTGGAAGAATATGTTGGCGAAGAGACTATCGGGCATGAGAAGCAGAGGAGGGATGGAAGATCTGGGGATTGGTGAAATCCCAGGAATGGAAAGATCATCATGATCTGAGAACGAAGCGGTAGGTAAATATGAGAAGAAAGAGAGCATTTTAACAGAGGAAGTGAAGAAGATGAAGGAAGGAAGTGAGAGAGCATGAGTGACAGGAATGACAGGAGAGATCAACGTCATATCGAGAACGAAAGCAGAGAGAGGGGGCTCGAGGGAGAGAATGAGAGGAGAGAGAAGGTGAGAGGATCGGCGAATAGCCTCAAACCGGAGCCAGAAAGGATCGGAGGAGTTGACGGTGGTTGGATCGAGTGGCAGAAGGTGTAAGTCAACTAGTTTGACCTGAGGAAGAGAAGATCGGAAACGAGAGAGAAGCTGTGACTCGGCGAGTGACACGGCGGGGCGAGTGATGATGAGAGTGACCATGACGTCGTTGCAGGCAAGAAGAGCCGCAAGTCGGAGAAACGGGGTGAGGTGGCCCATGCCGGCGCTGGGGAGGAGAGCTACATGAGCATGAGATTCAGAAGCAGACATGTTGGGTCTGAATCTCTGATCGATCGCGTTCGTTTTCCGCGGTCTGAGTTGTTCTAGCTGTCTAGGTCAGTAGTTTATGGAGTGATTCTCCTTCACAGGAGAGAGTATTGAAGTATTTTGGGTCTCTCCTCGTAATAAAATAAATGATCCAAATTTATTTATTTTATAAAATAATTATCATATAAAAATAAAAATAAATGGAGATACGGATGAGGAGAAGAAAAGAATAGAAGGGATGAGGAGGAGATCTCCTTCCGAGTATTTTAGCATTTTATTTGTTTTATTTTCGTCAAGTTGGAATAATTTATTTTCGCATTTAAACATTTAATATAAATGGTTGAGGAAGTGGGAAGAAGAGGTTATCCAGGAAAAGAGAGATTGGTAGCCACCTGTTGCATGAGGTTTCGGTGGTTGAAGTCCGTCCAACGGTACTGACGAGTGGGAACTGTGAAGAGATAAGGCGATTTTATTAGTAGCTAACTAGCTGTCAAACGCTATCTTTATTGTTTCGTAGACCGGGCTATCCGGGTTGGACCGGATTGTACAGGATCGTTTTTTGGCGCAGCCCTGGACTGCTGCAAATAAGAAAGGAAAAATTTTACTGTAGATCTGGATGAGAGATAATAATAGTACCAAAAAAAAAGCACTTGAATTTCTGAAATTTTACCACAAATTTAGGATATTTAATTGAAATTAAAATTTTTAAAAAAATGATAAAATTATTTCTATTAAAATTCTTTATTAGTATGACTTGTTCATATTTTTAGCATGTATTGCTCATTATCTTTTAAATTATTATTCATTATCATATTTTACTTTTCATTGTAATGCTTTCACTTGAATTAATTTCAAGTGTTGCTTTCATATTATCATGACTTACTCATGTTCATATTATATGTGTTTCATTATCTCTTATATTATTGTTCATTGTTTTACTTCATTTATTCATTGCAACACTTTTATTTGAATTAATTTTATGTGTTGCTTTTATGTTAGCATGATTTGTTAATGTTTTTACTGTATGTTGTTCATTATTCTTCAAACACTTGTTCATTATTATATTTTACTTGTTTATAAACTTACATATTTATAGTTCATTTTTTTGTTAAATTTCTTTTCTCTTTTAACAGGGACAATCTTGTCATTTTTTATATAATTTTAATTTTAATTTAATATTCTAGACTTATGGTAAAATTTTAGAAATCAGAAATTGTCTTATTTATTATCGTTGGTCCAGTCATTTTCAATAAAATTTTCCCAAATAAGAAACTTGCATATCCTTTTGCACGTAATGCAGCACATGACAAGCAAGTCTCTTGTGTACTAGCACTATACATATAAATTTATTCTGGATCTCAAACACTGCCAACAATTGAACGTGAAGGAGGGGCCCATTCATGATTGTGTTGGCTGTGCCCTGCAAGTTTTAATTCACAATTTTTTTTTTAATACGCACATTGAGGATAGAAAACAATAGTATGAAAATATACTAACGGAATTGTGTTTAGCGCAAATGACTGGTATCTTATAATATGATAAACCAGGATTTGAAATTCTATCCAGAGAACTGAAAAGCACCTACATTTATGTCCAGTCATGACTCAAATATACTTGTCTCCAAAAAGAAGAAGAAGAAGAAGAAGAAACCAGTGTATAATAAAAAATAATAAGGTGAAATTAAGCCACAGCAAGAAATTAATTTGAGTACTGATATCGTGTCAATGTGTTTTTAGACTTTTAGTGTGGCGCAGTTAAAAAAGCCAGTCACCAGAAATCTCTAACTCACGATCGTTTAGTGCTTACTCTCTCCATTTCTATATATAAAATATTTTTTTTAATTTTTTATCTTTAAATATAAGAAATTATTAGCATATTTTTTAATAAATGAATCATTATATCCTTATTAAATTAAAAAGAGAAAAAGATAAATATACTCATTAATTTACTTTAAAAAAACTTATTTTTTATTTATAGTAATTAAGGACAAAATTAAAATATTATCATATTTTTAATTAAATAACTCATTTTTATTAGTTTGTGTGATTTGATTAAAAATATCATATATATATATAAAAATGGAAGGAGTAATAGTTTAGTTGGACACCCTAACAGGATCAATAATTAACGATAATATATCGGCATCCGCTATTCCGCTGGTGTAATTAAGCCACCACAAGAAATTAATTTGAGTATTAATATTGTTTCAATGTGTTGCCACGGGATATTTTATTTAGTTTTATGATATAAAATTTTCATCCAAAGTCCTATAATTTTGGTTGGTTAATAAAATAATGTGCGATTTCTGAGTCTTCTATTTTATTTTTTCTTTCACGGAAAGAATGACACCTTTCAACGAAATTGAAGTACAAATATAAACACAAACCACTGAGATCAAGAGCGGACTAATTATTATTTTTTAATTTAAAACTTGCATGTAATTCTCACTTTTCTTTATTTTTTATTAGTATTTTTTTGGGCCACATCAAGCCCTTTCATGATTACTTCATCAGTTCATCCCCTTCTATAATCAATAATGCAAATGTATTTGGGAATCAGATTTCCTATAGTGTCATAGTGACTTGTAGTAAATTTCAAATAAAATTAATATGGATTTCAATTTTTATTTAATATCCATATTAATGAAAGCATGCTATTAAATTTTCGATTTTGTATTTATACTATATAAAATAATTTTTATAAATAATATTTAGCTTCAAATCGGAGCCAGAAAGGATCGGAAGACTTGACGGCGACTGAGAGACCCGCAAGTCAGAGAAACGGTGGCCCACACCGGCGCCAGGGAGGAGAGCCACCGGAGCATGAGATTCAGAACCAGACATGTTGGCTCTGTTCGCTTTCGTTTTTCGTCGTCGAGTTATCCTCTTGGTCTAGCTGTGGTTCTAGTAAGTAGTTGCCTCTGCTAATGATTTTTTTAAAAATATTTTTAAAATGAAAAACATAGTATAAATCATAAAATTTTTTAATAAATTTGTTCACCCGTATGAACGATCCAAATTTAAATTAAATAGCTCACATTTAATATTAATTTTTTATAAATAGACTTTTTAAACATATTTTGTACAGTATAGATTTAACATTAAATTTTTTTATAATTTTTATAAATTAAATATAAATCATTCATATTAAATCTGAACTGTTCAAACTAGTAAATAGATTTATTAATTTTTTTTATAATTTATATAAATTTTTATTTTTAAAAATTTTAAAATAAATAATAAAAAATAACATTAAATCTAGAGATCCAGATTTATGGTATATTTATACTTTTTATTATTAAATAAATTTTGTAACAAAATAGTTTTAAATTTTTAATATTTATGTGATAATAAATTATATTTTTTTTGTTGTTATCACATATATTCTTCCATTGAAGGTGACTAATTTAAGATACTTTGGGTGTTAAATGTTGACACTTTTCTTAATAAAAATTCATATCTTAATTCATTACACGACTACTTGAATATGGAGACAACATCTACTCCTTGAAGCACCAGATCAGAAAATTTAATTTGCGTTTCGTGGAAGCAACATATGAAGACACATGTTCTCCTTCATGCACGGTAATGCCACATGAACCATCTGCATGAACGGCATGCATGCACTATCCTTGTGCGGTAGCTAGCCGACCCAATCCAAATGAAGAGAGAAATTTTCTAAAAAGATGCTGAAACTTTTCCACATGGAACTTCCTGCTCATTACATAATGAATGGAAGAGCTATAAAACTCGTCAATTTGCATGAATCATTTCCAATAAAGGTCTGTCTTTGAGTGCTCTTGCAAGTCTTCTAACAATAAGGAAAGCTCAGAGCAAACATGCAGCGATGTGTCATCAGCATGAAACTCTTGAACTATACCATTCACCTCAACCCAACTACAACCAGGCTTTCTTCTAAACCTACGAGCCCTCATCAGCTTCCTTATTTCTAATGCCTCTTTCCACATGTTGGCAGCATGATACACATTCCACAGAAGCATATAAACGCCAACATCACTTGGCAATAGCTCAATCACCTTCCTTCCTACTGTCACAGCTAACTTCAAATTTCCATGGGCTAAGCAAGCTGTGAGGAAGCACCTCCAGATCGCAGCATCAGGTTCAATAGGCATGAGCTCAATCATCTGTTTTGCTTCTTCCAGAAACCCTGCTCGGCCTAACAGATCCACTAAGCATCCATAGTGCTGAATCTTTGGTTTCAAATGATGGTAATGAATCATTCTGCGGAGCAACATTTTCCCCTCGAGAACTAACCCTGAATGGCTGCAAGCTGTCAAAAGTGACAAAAGGGTTACCTCATTTGGAGTAACCTTTGATTCTAACATCTGAGAGTACACCTCCAGAGCATGTTGTCCTTTCCCATGATATGCGTACCCTGATATTATTGTCGTCCATGAAAATACATCCTTTTCAAAGATCTCGTCAAATATTCTTATAGCCATGTCAAGCCTCCCACTTTTAGAGTACATATCCATCAAAGCATTCTTCACCGTGACATCCCGGTTGAGGCTTGTTTTGTCAACATTTCCATGGATGGACTGACCAAAATTAAGAGCACCAGTATCGGCACATGCAGAGAGCACTGCCACAATTGTAGCTGAACTTGGACGATCCTCCATTTTCTGAAAGAGCTCAAGAGCTTGAACTGGATTTCCTCCTCTAACATAGCCAGTGATCATAGCCGTCCAAGAAACAACGTTTCTCTCAGGCATTTCGTCGAACAATTGACGTGCAGAATGCAGATCATTACGCAGGATATAGCCATTAAACAAGGTAGTCCAGGAAAAGATATCCTTTATGCTCTTCCTTTCAAAGACCAACACAGCCACTTCAATTTTCCCATTTCGACAATACATGTCAATCAGTGCATTACCAACAATAGGATTCACGTCCAAATGATTTCTCAAGATCATCCCATGAATGGCCTTCCCTCTGATCAAATCCTTGCCACGTCCACATGAAGATAACGCTCCGACAATCAAAAAGCTGTCGGGTCTGAATCTGCTGTTTATGTACTGGGAAAAGACGGCGAGGGATTCGGCGGGAAGATTACAATGGAGATAGAGATTAAGGAGGGATGTCCAAGACACGACGTCTGGGCGTTGAATCTGGTTGAAGACATTTTGAGCGTCTAGAGTTTTGCCCAAATTCTTGTAAGTTTCTAGAAGCTTGCAAGCCAAGGACTGGAGATTCGGTAGAATTCCAAGAGTTACAGAGAGGGCATGGATTCGCTTGAGCTGGTCAAAGCTCATACATTTCTCCAGCGATCTTTGCAATTGCAAGCTTGTATAGTGCATCGATCAACAGAAGAGGATAATAAAGTGATAAATTCATCGTACCAGGATTGAGTCGGGGGAAGATCGTCTCAGCACGACGCAGAGACCGCTTGAAAATGTGATGTAATAATTGCATAGATTGAATAGAAATTCAATTTTGGAGCGAAATGCATTGCGGCTTAACATGAATGATTTTTGAATCACCTTGTATATTTTGAAACGCATCGACTCTGGTTTGGTTTTCGCTCGGTGATCACACACACACCGAGTCCTACATGAGCTGAAATTATCGTAACTTATAAATAGAATCCAATAAATTTTATATTTAATATTCACAAGGGCAATTTTGAAGGAATCTTTTTTCAGAACTTATGAGCGGTAAAAGAACTGCATGAGTCTTGAACAAATATATGGAGAAAATCACGAGATAGGGTTTATTCTAACTGAGGCCAATGTTGGCATTATATAAGCAGCATGGACCAATATTAATTTTAAATCGCTAGGGTAATCATCATATTACAACCATAAGTAGTTTTGACATCCTAATCATAATGAAACAAGTTATCAATCAGATACCCTTTACACAAATACACACGTCCATGGTGTGGTTAACTGTTATCATTCATATTTTGACCAAAGTATGATCAATTGAATACCCATCCTGCTTGCACGAAATATGGAACCCACAGAATTTCAGGACTGCGTTTAGTTTCACATTTGGTGATACTTGAGAGAACCCAAATGAAACCACAAACTGATTCCAATAATGCATATCATGGTTGAATGGCCACAGGAAGGGCCGCAACACATTACCAAAATTAATCTTTGTTAGCCACACGTGACTTGTCTCCAGTGAATCAAATGTTCTGGCTATGGCAAGAGTTTTGTGATTATTGATGGCCAACTCAACAAAAAATGAAAATGCACCAGTTGGAAAAGTATTGTTAGACGTCTTGTTCACATCAAAAACAGCACCAAAAAACAACTCCACTGGCTTACCATTAAACCTTGAAGCCACCTCAAGAGATATCGATCCATTAGTACTGTGATGGTCATGCCAATATGGGACCGTGCCACCAGGAAGCATGATTTCATATTGAGATGCCTGTAAAGCATGAAAGTTGGCTGTGAGAGCAGATATATATGTGCGTGTAAGCTCACGCAATTAACTTTTCCGATCATGTTAAGCTGAATGTATTCATATATATATATATATATATATATAAAAGCTAATCCACGGAGGAAGAAGAAGAGAAGAGGGCAACCTCATCAAATAAACGATTTGTTATCTGGTCTTGGACTTGTTTATGGATCAGATTATGGCAGTTGATGAAACTCATATGATATGAACGTTGGAAGTCGTCTAGACCAGGAATAGAACTTGATGTGCTGTATAAATTTGGAAACTTTTGCAATGATCTACAATTATTTGTCCACATGAATCTTGTATTCAGTGGAAGCTTTGGAAGCTCTCTAATTCTAGGGCAGTTTGAGAGAGAGAGACTAACAAGGCACTGCAATTTCTCAATGCTGCAAGGGAGATGCTCAAGCTTTTGACAAGAATCCAACAGCAACACTTCTAGACCAATCAGATATTCTGTTGATTGAGGCAATGCTTTTATAGAAGTCCCTTCGAGAAGGACTTCTTCAACACTTGCCATTTTCTCAACAATCTCAGGGAAGTTTCGGATGTTTGAGCAGCCTGTAAGGAGAAGAGAGCGTAGAGACTTTAACTTGAAACGACATGGAAGAGTCTTGAGATTCGAGCAGAAAACAAGTTTTAAGGTGACAAGCTTCTCAAGAGATCCCACAGACTCGTGAACTTCCACTAGGCTTTTGCAATGGTCTAGACTCAAACTCTCAACCTGTGGAATCAATGACAAGTTTGGAATTTCCGAGAGGTATTCGCAGCAGCTAAAGGATAAAAACTTCAGATCTCGAAATATCTGTAACATCATTGATATCAAAATGTGATTAAATAGTATAATCAATAAAATAAAAATTAAAGTTCTTGACTTAGTTTTAACCTAAATTAATATAGACAAGTTAAAATAAAAGCAAATCATATCCAAACTGATATTGATTTTTGGGAAAATATAAAAATAAGTCCCCATACTTCGATTGTGATTTGGTTTAGTCCTTATAATTTTATTTCATTGTTCTCAGCCTCTTTTAGTTTGATCCTTCTGCAATATTAGCCGCTGTAATTTTAAATGCACATAAAGACAATGGGCTGACATGGACAAGGTTAATTTTGTTGACATATATTCAACTCTATTAACCCTTTTGCTCACGTGTTCTATAATCCTGTCTTCATCTCTTGCATTATGTTTAAGCCAAATATAAAAAGAAGTTTTTTTTCATTTACCTTTTATTTTTAATCATACTGAATCAATTTATTTCATGTCAACAACATATTTTTATCATGTAAGATGGTAGAGTTAAAGCAAAATTATCACTTTCAATGCCCATTCCATGGTCATTATATGCATTTTTAAAATTATAAGGACTAACGTTGCGGATTGTTCAGACTAAAGGAACTAGGGAAATAAAAACTATTGTATGATCAACAAAATAAAAATTAAAGTTATTGACTTAGTTTTAACCTAAATTAATATAGACAAGTTAAAATAAAAGAAAATCATATCCAAACTGATATTGATTTTTGGGAAAGTATAAAAATAAGTCCCCATACTTTGATTGTGATTTGTTTTTAGTCTCTATAGTTTTATTTCGTTGCTCTCAGTCCCTTTAGTTGATCCTCTCCTACAATATTAATCCTTGTAGTTTTAAAAATGCACATAAAGATCATGGTTTGACCTTGACAGAATGAATTTTGTTGACATTCATTTAACTCTGTTAACCTTTTTGTTAATGTGTATTTAATTTTGTCTCTGTCTCTCACATTCTATTCAAGCCAAATATAAAAAGATAGTTTTTTTTTAATTTTATTTACCTTTTATGTTTAATCATACCTAGTCAATTCATTTCACAGCATCAACATACTTTTATCATGTCAACAAAGAGGATGGTAGAGTTACAGCGAAATTATCTCCCTCATTGCCATCTCATGGTCTTCATAAGCACTTTTGAAATATATTGCAGATTGATCAAATTATAGGAACTAGAAACAACAAAATAAACTACAAGAATTAAAAACAAAATACAATCAAAGTACATGACCTTCCATAAATGACATCTCATGGTGCTTTTACAAGAACAGTTTTTTTGAACTTTCGTTTCAATTATACGCAGCAAACATAAATTGCAGAAAAAGATGTTTCAAACCTTGACTCCCTTCCATAAATGTTTGATGCGGCCATGATTCATCTTTAAAGAAACAAGCCTCTTTGGGTAGAAGTTTGGTGGCAGAGTTGAAGAAGGGTATCTTGACCAGTCAATTAACCTTAGCTCATCAGACAGATATGGAATACCATCTGAAATGTTTGCATTACCAACCATAAGAATTCTAAGCTTTTTCATTTTCTCCAAGGCTTTGCCACTGATCTTCACATTTTCTGCTTCAGGCATGTCTAGCCTTATGCATTCTATGTTGTTCCTTTCCTGGTTATGCACATGCAGGAATTAGCTAGACATAATTTAAAAAAAAAAAAGTTTGGTAAAGTCAAATCCTAATAATTAAGAGCAGAGTTATACACATGTGAATACATAACAGAATAAAATACAATATATTTTGGTATAATTTGAGGTTTGTACTGCATCTAGTATGATTGTAATTAAGACAAGTGTTTTTCTACAGGGAAGCAATTAATTATTGGCGCTTTATAAATAGGTTCAAATTAAGATGAGAGGGTACCTTTTGTTCTTTCAGTACTTGAAGAACATCTTGATGAAACCATAATCTGCTCCGTTGACAAGGATCTTTTGGGGATTCAGATAGAACAATTTCTTTGGCCATTTCTTGAATCAAATCATGCATCCAAAGCTTGTCCATATCAACAGCAACAAGGGACTTCTCCACAAGAACTCGAATTCCAATATCTGGATGCAGGTCACAAGCTTCTAGGATCTTCTTCACATACTCGTTGTCCTCTCCTATGAAAAAGCATGCAATATCCAGAAAAATGGCCCTCTCATTTTCCTCTAAACCATCCAAGCTGATGTTAAGAACTTCAGAAATCAGTTTGCTTGGAGTGTTCTGCAGTTTTTTTCACGCACTCATCCATTCTACTATAGTCTTCCCACTTAAATATGACCCCAACACGGTTAGAGCCAATGGAAGACCTTTGGCATAGTTTAATATGTGCATTGAAAGTTTCTCATAGTTTGTGGGAGGATAAGGTTTTCTGAAAGCATACCAGCTGAGCAATTCAAGAGCATGGTCATATCTTAATTCCTTAGCCTTGTAGATTGCTTCAACACTGTGAGCAATTAACAAGTGTTCATCTCTAGTTGTTATGATAACTCTACTCCTAAGCCAAACCAGTTGTTTTCTCCAACCAATGATTCAAGTTGCTCCATCGAATCTACATCGTCAAGAACTATGAGAACTCCTTTAGAACAGAGTCTGTTCTTTATGAGGTTGATTCCTCTATCTACATTGCCAACCTTCAAGTCTCTATAGTTTAGTGTTTCTGAAAGAAGAGCTTGTTGTAGTTGAACTAAGCCGAAGTTTTGCTTTGAAATTTCTCTAACATTTGCAATGAATGTGCTGGCCTCAAAATGATAAGAGATCTGGTTATAGAGAGCTTTAGCCAAAGTTGTTTTACCTATTCCTCCAATACCATGGATTCCAATAACCCTCACATCATTTTCTGATTGGACACCCAACAATGAATTTATGTCCTCTAAAGGAGACTCCAAGCCCACAGGATGTTTAGCTACTTTCAGAGGTGTGCGGTTCGGCTTACTGAGTATTTCTTCACCAATTCTTTGTATGAATGTAGGCTCATTCCTGCCATTATAAATCCAAAGAAGAAGCTTCTAAGTATCTGATAATAAATGAATATATATGCAAGCCATATGGCTGCAACGCACCTGCTTGGCGTGTAAATTAAACTCATGAAGATGAATGGCTGTTGCCCTTTCTTTTTATCACAAGATGAATCAGAAACCAAGGTACCGGATTTAGAAATTAAGGCACAAAATTGTAATGAGCATCAGAGTGTATAAGGCTAAAATTGTAGAAGACAAATTGTCGTATACCTAGGATTAGAAATCATCAGATGAGCGGTTCCCTTGTATTGAAATTAATGTCATCAGATGAGCGGTTCCCTTGTATTGAAATTTATGTCATCACATTGGCGTGGAAATCAAATTGTTATTGGAATTAATGTCTTAGTAGTATCTTTAATTTTTATTTTCCCAAATTTTAAAATTAACAAAATGAAGTAACAACAGTTATAGTTAGGTCGATGATAAATTAATAACCCAATTTATACCTGATAAAATGCTTAGTTTTAAGCTTAAAATCTCAATAATATCGGCTAACTTGTGGGTAGAATTTGCATACTTTCACATATATTGGTATATTGCATGTTTGTCCGTATTTGAGCTAGATAAAGGAAGGTGAGGCTAAAAATACCAAGTTTCCACAACTACTTAGGATAAGAAGCAGGTTGGCCCCTGTTTGAATCATGTCACAGACCAAACAAAACATGAATTCATCTCTATTTTAATTAGTCCGGTTTCAGGCGAAATCAAAGGAAGAATTGTACGTAAAAACAATAAGTAAAATTGATCACAGAAATTTGAATAAATTTGGCAACTTTTATGCCGGACACATACCCGTTATTAAGATGCCAGCCAGACAAAGAAGCAATTTCACTCAGGGCTGCCCTCCACCTGCTAACCTTTTCTGTAATTCCCAAGTTATCTTCATGTTTGAGGAAACCGTCATGAAAGCTTCTTTTCTGATGTCGTACTTCTGATGGATCTATGTTGTAAAACACTGGCAACACCAGTTGCCCCTTAGAATCCTTGATCTCGAGGATCTTAAGGACCTCGTCTAAGCATGAACTGGAAAAAGCGTAGGTTTTGGATAAGACAACAACAGAGATTC
>NW_026557334.1:0-24591 GCF_029017545.1 Prosopis cineraria | reverse complement strand
AAAAAAACCGAATCGAACCGAAAAATCAAATAGACCGAATCGAATAGACAAATTCGATCATTCGGTTCGATTTTCGTTTCGGTTCGGTTTTGCTCACCCCTAGGTTGCGATATGAAATTGATATGTTAATGTTCCATTCCTAGTGATTCTAATGGACATGGGCAAGCTCTACTTGAAGACTACATCACACTATCCAACTTAAATAATGTAACTCATAATAAATTTTATATTTATATATTTTATATTGATGATTCTATAAAAAAAATTAAAAAAAAAACTATCACTCTTATATGAAGCATTTGGTATTCTAGACCAGCATCACATCAAGTGATGAGAAACTTCAGAGAGATTCAGATTAATTCAAATTGAGCTAAGCTGAAACTATTTAAGGTAAAAACTCTACTATCAATATTAATACATTCTCATGCTCAGACTCAAGATTTTTTGTTAACTTGGCAAAACTTTCTTATTTGTTAAATCAAGCATCCGGTGGTAACCATTACTCCACATTTTGCCAGCATGCTTTTTGCTTTTTTAATATAAACTACAAGTTAGATGTGAATGGCAAGATTTAGCAAATAAATCACATTATTTATATTTTATACAATTGTATAAACTTTATATGATAAATATTTATCGTTCATTTGGATGAGGGAAAAAAAAATTAGGAGGAAGGAAAACTACAAGAGAAAACTCTTAAAAATAATATCATTTTTGAAAATTTCTCTTACTCCTTATTTTCTTCTCACTTTTCCCTCTACCATAGAAACATAGAAAAAGAAAAGATCAGCCTAAATGAAATAATAATTTGACATGCCATGAAGAAATTTATAATGTTATAATCTCCACATAGTACATAAGCCATCTCAACTTGTAGAGCATCAGCTTAGTTTTTTTCAACTCTTGAAAAAACTAATGCTAGAGTGAAAGAAAAGATGAGGATAGTATAACCCGATTGAATAAAATGCATGCACAAGTCTCTCTGGGGACAACTGATATAATTCAGAAAGATTAACTAGAATGAAAAGCTTACACAAAATGGTAAAAATGGCAAGGAAAATGAATCCAAATATAGCACAAACACAATGTTCATTCTCTATAAATATGTAAGTAAAGATAAAGAATAGTCCAAGTATAAGGATCATCTAGAGTTCTTTATTTTCTCTCATACAGTAGATTTTCTCTTCTTTTTCTCGCAATCTTCTTTTCTCTCTCTGAACCCTACAAGAACATTGTAACAAAAATAACTCTATTAAAAGATCCAGACTCATAGCCGAAAGGGCCAAAATATCAACAATGATGTAATGAATGGGCCCTGAAGATATCTGTACAACATAAACTCGCTCGAGCTGACTCTACATTCCCTGTGGGTTTTTGTGTATCATAGTACCTGATGATCATATTGAATAAATAATCCTTCATTACCCAAAAAATCAAATGGGGCTGATTCTGATCTGAGTCTTCTCAGACCCAGAAAACTTCTCTTTTTCTCAAAAAGACAAACTTGGATGTGTATGGTTTGGAATCGATGCAAAGGCAATTGCATGACAAGGCCAAGTAATCACAATTGTCAATCATACTTTTTGAGTTGTCTCTGGCTTGTGGCTTGCAGAATCCCCAGACTTGTCAGCATTGGATCCACCAGAAAGATCCTTCGTGGTTTCAATTTCCATGCTGGTGATGTGGCCCTTTCGGTTCCTTCGATCCTGTATGCGATTATTATCAGCCAGTTAGTCTCTTAATCACTAGAGTATTTTGCATCTTAATGCTATGTAAAGATGCAGATAAGAATCATATCATAGGCGTAACCTTAACCTTCCTCTGCATATCTGAGTGTTGACCAGTTTCCAAGTTAGACTACGAAAATGCAGGAAGAAAATCCAGAGAGAATTTCCCATCAAGTTAACACCCAATATTTCAACTATTCTTTTTTTTAAAAAAAAAAATCACATTGAGGGGGTTTACACATTTGGTCACTACCCTTGTCCAACCTGATCCTTGTTACTTGAGCTAGCCCCAAGTAGTTAATATATATATATATATATTGCATAAGTTGCGGTATCTCTGGTCTCTAACCTAGACTAATTAGGTCGGTAGTTTGCAGGCACTTCTTTTTTCTTTTCTTTTCTTTTTTTTTTTTTGGGGGGGGGGGGATGCCTCCCACTTAGAATTTAATCATTGCCACATGCCTAAAACTCAAACTCGAGATCTTTGGTTAAGTTGAATCAACCCCCTTACAAGTTGACCCAAGCACCAGGTGACAGCTAAAATTTTAATTGTTCTAGTTGATGGCAAGTCAGCAAACATTCATTGGAGAGTAATGAGAATATACATAGCAACTAAAAAGTTACATAAATAGGGAAACAAATTCAGAGTCCTCAGGCAGACAGTGGAATTTATACAAGAGGACAAGATATATTGACACGTACCTCTCGGAATGGATTTTCATCAGCTTCAAGCATCCTCACAACCTGACTCATTTTGGGCCTCTTTTCTGCAGCAGGATCAAGACACCTAAGTGCAACCAGAAGGGCACGTTTTAATTCCCGTGTTGATGGTTTTACTTCAAGGCTTGGGTCTACGACTTCCTCAGCTCTTCTAGCACCGACCATAAGCTTGAGCCATTCAACAAGATTAACCTTTCAAAATGACAAACAAGCACTCATAGTAAAGATCATGTCTGATGGAAGACACAATAAGAACTAGCAACCTAGTACACAAGTTCTTAAGAGTTTGGTACCTCATTAGCAGGTCGAGCATAGTCTACTGGGTCCCTTCCTGTAACTGCTTCGAGAAGTAGAACACCAAAGCTGTAAACATCGCTCTTCTCATTTAACAAACCAGTATTAGCATACTCTGGTGCCACATAGCTGGAATTCAGAACAGAAGTAAGTTTCCAAGTGTATGAAACATTTAATCAAATGTAAGGAAAGAATGATATATTTACCCGAATGTTCCCATGACTCTGGTTGTTATGTGGCTTTCCCCTGAATCCAAGAGCTTGGCCAGACCAAAATCAGAAACCTTTGCATTGAACTCATCATCAATTAGTATGTTGCTAGACTTTATGTCCCGATGAACAACTTTCGGTTCTATTGCTTCATGCAAGTATGAAAGTCTGACAACAGTCATAGCAAGAAGTTTTTTTCAGATTCAAATGTAATTGGAGTTTAATACAAACTGAAATTCTGTGAGTGCATAAAAATATGAAACTTCACCATGAGGAAATTGGAAACTGCTAAGTACACTAGGCAACAATGTCAGCAAGACAGCAACTAAAATCTTGACACAACAACAAATATACAGATTACTAGGACATAAGAATTCAATCAGTAACCCATCAGAAGAGACTCCAGTCTTGTATAGTCTGGAAACCCAATGGGTTCTAAAGGATACCAGAAAATGTGAATATGTAAATGACATAATCTAAAATTATGCAGATACACAAATCAACTGTCCATAACATAAATTACTACAACGGTATGATTATTTTTTAAGGTTGAAAGTTGAACTTACGCTTTGGCTGTGCCAGTTATAACTTTCACGCGGGCCTCCCAGGTAAGTGTCCCATGTTGGCGCATGGCCCCATGTAACCATCGTTCTAAGTTACCATTATTCACGTACTCATACACAAGCAGCCTGCATATTTATTTGAAAGTACATCGTTTATAAAACAAAAAGAAACATAAAACAAAAGATTCATTTTTCTTCAGTTTTGGACCCAAAAAAACACTTCAATAAATGCAAAACTTCAGCTAAGATCCTATGCACTAGCCACAGCATAATAACAAATTTTACCTGTGGACTCCTTCAATGCAATATCCAAGCAGGCGTACAAGATTCTTATGTCGAACATGACCTATAGCATCTACTTCACTCCTGACTCTTTCTCTGCTTGTCCCCTATGAAACCATACATTTACAGAGAGGAAGAATCTATAAAGTCATTGTTTAAGATAATGCCAATGAGTACAACAGGAAGAAAAACATACAAGTTATTAAGAATTTTCTTCACTGCCACCTTGGTTCCATTGATCAGTATTCCCCTGTATACAACCCCATATCCACCCTCACCAATCACATTCTCTGCTGAGAATCGATTTGTGGCAAGTTCAAGATCCCTGAGTGTAAACCAGTGGCCCCACCCAAGATGAGAAAATTCTGGCAAACCAATTAGAGGAGAGGCAGTCACCATTCCACCGTTTGGTAATGCAGATTGCTTCTTAAAGGTCCCAGAGTCCCCGTCTTCACCTGACATCGAACTACCTCCTCTCTCATGATGATATATTGAACTGCACTGACTGGTATTGTCCGGATCACTGGATCTGCTCATGCCTGACTGAACTAACACCTTATCAGGATTATTATCATTTGCCTTGTCATGAAAGGGAGCATATACACTTTCAGGGTGACTATAAGAACCATGCACTCCAACCTTATCAACCTTGATATCTTTCGACACGTCTGGTATTTGTGATGTAGTGTATTTGTTCACAGGTCTCTTTGACTTTCTCCAAAACATCACCCATATAGATAACATACAAAGAATGAGCACAATAAATGCACCCACACTTATGCCAATTAAGACCCATAGTTTCAAACCCAAAAATGTCGTCTTCTTAGACAGCTGCACATTCAGAGAACTGTTGGACGACATAATTAAATGCTCTTCGGACAATTAATTTCGTCTGCCAAGTATTTTCCACCGGCACAATTATTGCATTCCCACCTGAGGATAAGAATCAAATTAAGTATCTCTTTCACACAGCTTGGAAACGCACATTCAAACACTCCAATTTTACAGCAAACATTTCAGTTGTTGCGACGAATCTCCGTGAGCAAAAACTCAGAACAGTATCACCAATTTCAGCTTTATCATGATTTTTTAAAATAATTTGGCACAAAGCTTTATCAAGATTTGGAGTAGGAAAATTTCAACCAGTTCACTTTGAAGGTATAGAGTTTTCAGTTAAAATGGCAAAAAGAAAAAAAATTAGGAAATGTTGCAAAAATTCAGTCGTACCAAACCAAAAGGCAATGCAGGTATGCAATACTCAAACATTGAACAAATCAGAAACCCATTGGCCCGTCTGTGACCCTAATCAGAAAAAGGCAAATCAAATTCGAAATCTCCTGGGAAACCATAGGACTGTCCATTAACCCACCATTTGCAATCACAAGCAGCAGATATCAATAAGAAAAAGAAACTTCCAAAGCATCACTTATCATCCAAGTAAACGGAACAAAAGACAAAGCAAACTGAGACTGAGAGTTATCCAAAAAGTGAGTCAGAAAGACAGAGAATTCATTTACCCTCTATCTTCTACTACATCCAGCAACCAAGGAAGCAAGAGACGGCCTTCTCTTTGAACCAACAGAAACTGAATGAGTATAGATAGATTCTGTTATAAGCACAATATTAAACCCAGATACTACCAAGTGGGACTGTGGCTTCAAGTGGGATATTAAATAATGGAGAGTAATGAGCACCAGACAGAACTCTTATTTCCATGGAAAACTTCAGAGGGAGAAATTGCAAAAAGTGAAAGCGGGTAAAATGGTTGGTGGGTATTAAGCTTGAAAAAGAAAAGATCGGGACCAGAGCAAGCTGGAAAGGAAGCTTGGTTTGCAATGGAGGAAACCGAGAGAGAGAGAGAGAGAAGGATCCTGAAACAGTAAAGGGGAAGCAGGAAGGAAAAAAAAAAAAAAACTGTATTGAATAAACAGCAGCAAAGGTAAAGCGAAGAGAGAGAGAGGAGAGGGAGGACAGGACTTCAATTCCTCGCTTGGACTATTATTATTCTTCTTTCTTACTAAAACTGTGTCTAATTCACTGAAAGGAAAAGTCTAAAGGAAGATCTGAAAAGATGGCATTATTACTCTGTCACCCCACAAGCCACAGCATGATGCTTTTGCAATTGACAGCCAAATTTGGGCTTGTGGACATCCATTGCCTCCATGGGTTACACTTACACGAGAATTTGACATTTTCCTTTTGTTCCAGCTGGCATACACATTTATTGAGCTCTCAGTCCCAAAATCCAGTGGGAAAATTCATTGTAAGTAGAAACGGTCAAAGATTAATGCACTATAAGGTTTTTAATTCATTTGCATATTGGGGAAATAAATTTCAAAGCAGTGTTTATAATCATTTAATATGTAATTTTTTCTTAAATTTATTCTTTTTTATTAATTACATGTCTTCTTCTATTGGGTAAGACTTAGGAATCATTTCTCTCTGTTTAACATTATAAAATACTTTTAATTAAATTACATAATTAATAAATTAATTAATTATTTTTAAAATTACACACTCTTTCAATATTTATTTTCATTTAATAAGATATATTAATTAAAAAATTATTAATTACATACCTAGTTAATGATATTTTTCAAAAACCTTATTAATTATATTTTTAAAGACTAAAAAAATATACATTTTTTTAGTAGATGGAATATGTACTTAATATATTTTTATTTGATCAAA
Source organism: Prosopis cineraria (assembly GCF_029017545.1). Lineage (NCBI taxonomy): Eukaryota > Viridiplantae > Streptophyta > Magnoliopsida > Fabales > Fabaceae > Prosopis > Prosopis cineraria. The sequence goes on along the minus strand of NW_026557334.1, from coordinate 18,105 downwards.
TAAAAAAAGTAAATTTTAACATGATAATAGTATTAATAATAAAAATTTGTTATCAAATAATAATATGTCAAACATCTATATGTTTCAATTTAATTAAAGACAAATACCTAATGTAATGTTAAATATATACCAAGTTTTTTCATTGTTATTCAAAATAAAGCCAAACATTAAATGTGAACACTTATTTTAATGAAAATTTGAACATTGATTTAGTGTATGGGAGATTAGTCATTTCGTTAGACCTAACCTAATAGTTTTCATAAATTTATTTTAATTTACAAAAAAAATGCATTTAATTGAGTCAACTTATGTACCAATATATCATCAATATTGAAAGTTATGGTAAATCGTGTTATTTACTTAGTGTTATATATTATATAAGACAATATGGATGTATATTTTCTTGACAAAAACGAATGATATTTCAATATAATGCGCTGAAAATAGAACCTGCTTTCAAATTATTATTTTTTAAAATTGGTCCATAACATGTCAGAATGTTTGGCTGTACAGTCTGCAGAAGCAGGATTAAAAAATATCGATGGATCTAGCAAAGGGTATTTTTGTCAATGGAATTTGACTAAGCATAATATCTAGAACTTTGTAAAGATAATCTGCAAATCAAATCAATTAATTTATCAATTAATTTTGAGGCAGGAATCGTGGCTTTTTGTGATTATCGTGATGGCTTTCAAGTCCAGACAAAAAAAAAAAAAAAAGTATGGCAAAATCAAAGTTCAAAGACTTTGATGGGAAGCATCACCTTTTAATTGATGAGTGATCCAATGCCAATCACTTTTTCTTTTTTCTAATTTCAAGTAACTATTAGTGATTGAAGAAAGAATTGGGAGAATAAAAGTAAAATTCAAAAAATAATAATAATAATTAGGTTTTTGATAATTTTTTAAAAAAATAAGTACTGAATGTTGATTCAGAAATTCTAAATAAAATCTAAATTATAATTTTTTTAATAAAAACTCAATAACATATTAATTATTATATTTAGAATTTAAATATTTTATTTATAATTGAAAATTGAAATTCCTGAATTTATAGTTATTTAAATTGATATTTGATAATTTACTTTTATAAAATTTTACTGAGGTATAACAATCATTATTCCTTTTTTAAAATTTAATTTTCATAATTCTTTTTTTAAACTTAATTGTCATTTTCCCTGGAGATTTTGATTCTTCCTGAAGATTTTGACTTTGCTTTTTTTTTAGTTTGAGTTAGTTTAAAAAATTTTCATGAGCCACTTAACAATTTATTTTGAGAATAATTTTTTATTTTTTAAAATAAAAAAATATATTTAATAATGTGTTTTTAAAAAGTATTTTGAAGAATAAAAAAATATTATTTTAAAAAATAAAAATGAAAACATGTTCTAGAATTATTGTTCTGGGAAAAATGAGAGAATAAAAAATATTTTTATTATTTTTTGGTTTTAAAATATGTCCTACAAAACACCAATTCTCATAATAATAAAGTAAAAATAATTTTAAACACAACCCCATATTTCCCTTGATTATGGTGTTGACGTAGAACGAGTGAAGCATAGAAGACAAATTTTTGATTAAATAATGGATTCATATGTAATTTAAACATTAAATAATAGGTCTAGAGGTAATTTGAATTCTAAACTTTTAAAAAGTATATTTTAAATTTTAAACAATTAACATTAAAATAATTTTATTTTTATAATAAAATTTTAATATCTATCTTTCAAACTGGGACATAATGTGTGATTTTAACCAAATATCATTTAATGAAAATCACATATTGCACTCTAATTTTTTAAAAATTAACTGATATTTATTAAAATTGTGAAAATCAAACATTATGTTTCAATTTTTAAAAAATTAATGGATATTTGTTAAAATTTAAACAAGAGACAACAACAAAGTCTTATTTTTACCTCAATGTCTTATTGAGATTGAAGTTATTGACATTGATGGTTATTTTTTACCTTAATGTCTTATTGTATCTTAATAACGATTAGTAAGTTTGCAGCAAAAAATCATGTTAAAGGACTTAGGTTCTTTGAATTTTAGATTACAGATTTACGGAATACTTTGACTATAGATTTTATGACTCAAACCTTAGCCTAGTGAGTATTTACTATTGAATATTTTTAAAATGGAGAAAAAAAATATCTTTTTTCTTATAATTTAAGGAATTTTTATAAAAGGTTATGCAGAAAGTTATAATCTTCAAGATTATGTCTCTTTAATTTGTAAAGACACATTTGAAAGGTTATAAAATTAAAAATATTACTTGGTGAAAAAATATATTCCAAAAAAACTTTATATATTAAAAGGATCTTATTTTTCATGAAAAGTTATTATAAATAACTCTTGATTAATATTAATTATCAAATCAACATGAGATTATTCGTGACCTAATATAGAGTTATAACTTTTAAATAGTATTTTGTTACTTCAAAGGTACCACTTAATTATCTATATATAAATACTCCCTCACTATATCACTCATTTTGGATATCATATCCAAATATCAACATTCACCTATTAAAATTCATTATCTTTGTTTTTAAGTATACTAAAGATAAAGTTAAATTATTACTTTATAAAATTATTGTTGTAATGGCTTCAGTCTTAGAAGTGTATTTCATAATTAAGAGTCTTCACTGAATTCTAAAAAAAATCATCGGACTTACACCCAAATATTGTAATATGTGGGGGTGAGTTAAGCTTAGAGAAAAGTGTTGTCCACATCTTAAAAACTTGGTGCACAACTTTTTTTTTTTCATCTCTATTTCTTTGTTTTTTTTTTCAAAGAGTCATTCTCGCAAACATTTACATTATAGCCATGTAATTTCATTAACCGTTGAAAATTCATATTTAACAACAAATAAATAAAATGACATATTAAAGGGAAGCTTTATAAAGATGTATTTTAATCAGCTCTCTACAATCATATGAATCATTGGATTCAAGTATAAGGCATAACAAAATGTAAAGCTATGATTTGATATTCTTTCCATATCTTATGCAATTATCTCTAGTCATTATTGAATTAAATCGACAATTTCTATAATATATTAACAATTTAATTGAGTTCGGGGATTTGAGATATTCATTCGAGTCCAATGATAGCAATTTAGGCTTCAAGCCCTAGTTGGGATCAACCAAATATGTCTCAAATAATTTTGACAAGTTAAATTTTAATTCAGAGGGATAAATATTTCAATGAAAGTTCAATTGACTTGAATGGAAAGTACCATATGCTATTGCATTTTGCTACCAAGAACATGCCCCTCACGTGCATCATGTGCGTGCCATGTTATAAAAATATTTGACTCTCCTTTTCCTTTATGAGGAAATTATTCTTGTGGAAGTTAAAATTTATACAATAACTATTGTGATACCCATATAATGCACATAACGTTCTTAATAAAATATCTTTAAAATGTGTTCAATGTTCCCCATAATTATAAAAAAATTTATGATCTTTTACAATTTGAATGCAATCAAAAAGCATATATACTCTAAGCATGTAGTTAAGAGTTTAAATTTTAATTCTTATATATGTAACAATGTAATTTAAAAAAGTCTATCTATTATTCTCATTGCCTTTGGAAAAATATTCTTTAACCTTTGCTCTAGCGGAGTCTACCTTTATACTTGCCCAAAAAAAAACAAAAAGCATATACGATCACGTATAATAATTTAAAATGCCATACTCATTAAATCTAATACATATCATAAAAACATAGCAATATAATAATAACAATTTCATCATCATCATTATTGACTTCACTTAAAAATTATTGGCATTGAATTAATATTGATTTGTTATAATTAATTGCATTTTTAAAATTTAAATGCGAACTTAAAATTTGATAAGATTTTATCTCAACTTTAATTTTTGTATTAGTTATGTTGTAAATCCAAAATTAATGTTAAACGTCTATCAAGGTATTGCAAAATGAATAAAAAGCTTTCTTCATGATTTATCAAATTTTAAGATTTTATGATTTTTTCATGAAAAAAATTTAAACAAGCAAGTCCTTGGTAGTTTTTAAAAATAATTTAATATGGAAAATAAAAAAAGTCACAAAACTATACAGATAAATAAAATTTAAAAACAACATATATTGTTTTTATAAATAGAGATATCCAAAAATATTATAAAATCTAAAAATAATTACTTTTTAGAGTAAATATGATTTTCAATCTCTGTATTTTACTCAAGTTTTTCATTTGGTCCCTATACTTTTTTTTTTATGTTTTAAGTTTCTATACTTTTATTTTTCACTATTTTTAGTTTCTTTATAAACAAAGTATAAGGATTCAAAATAATAAAAAATAAAAATATAAGAACCTAAAATACTGGAAAAAAAAAACATAGTAACCAAAAGTAAAATACAAATAAAATACATGAATCAAAAGTTATATTTACTCTTGTTTTTATAATTGTAACCAAATGTAATATAATATTTTTTTTCATATATTTTTTACAGAAGAAATCACTTTTTATGCAATCTCTAAACTATAAAAAGAAATCAATTAGTTTTTAAGTTTAATGATAATGTTTGGTTACTTTATTTGTAAATTAACATGACAAATGAAAATGTCAATCGTATTAAAGATATATCAATTGATTAAACACACAAATGTGACATGCTTGCATTAGTGAAAATTCTATTCATTTTCACATGGCATGCTGTTCTTATTATTTTTAATAGTGGCATTTGTCATTAATGAAGAGACTCGTGGCAAAACAAGATTGAAGCTTTAAACCTTACTTTCTTTTAAAGTGGCATTAGTAATACATCTGTTTGATGCACAGTATGTTATTATAATCACTGCTAGCTAATTTAACATATATATGAAATTGATAAAAATAATATCTTGATTGTTCAAATATGTCTCTAATTGGTTGTGTGAACAAATAAAATTGCATATCATTATCAAAATCAAACTTATGTTAGAAACAGTGGTAAGGGTGACAACCCAATTTTGAAAACAATCTACAACTAAACACTCCTAGTTGACATCATTTGCATTGTCTTAGGTTTCAAGAAAGATCTAGAAACCTTGTCATAGTTCTTATTGACTTACTTCTAAATTTAATATTTTTTTAGGACTGAAAATCAATAATAAAAATCAGTCCAACAACCAAAACGCCCCCTCGTGTTACCCAAAGTAAGCATTGCCCTTGAACATAATTATGCAGACCAAAAGCATCATTGATGATAGAGGATTCAGATATAACAGTCCTGCTTCCAAAAATACGCCTTCATAACAGAAGGGTTACTTTGTCCAACACAAGAGGGGGTGAATAGAGCACTTTCAAGGGTGCTTCAGAAATTTTCTTGACAACTAACAAAAAAAAAAAAATCAGACAAGCAGAGACAAAAAATTCAATCACACGTCCACTACTTATGCTTAGAACGTGAATAGTGATTATCATTAGGATTTCTCTTCCCACTAAAAACTGCCAATGCTTTCCTTACAGGAGGCTGGAAAGGAGCCCTCTTATCTGTGTTGTGGCTGAAGATTTTATCTGGAGTGAAGAAATCATCGTCCTGTTTGTTAGCTTTCCTTTTAGTTTTAGGATAGAGTAACTTTTGAGGGAGCTGATCTTCGCGCAGAATGAGGTTCTTTGTGACTGCATCCCTTCCACCTTGGGGTAAAGGTAATGAAAACTTGGTGCCACGTAAGGTAATTCTTGGTCGACGAGCAGCTAAAACAACTCCATTTTCATCAACTGTAACAGCTACCTTGCGTAAGGTGCCGCCATTGCCACATTTAGGACAAAAAATCCTCCCAATTTCAGCCGTAACAGTGTAGCAAGCATGACACTTGAGTATCCATCTGTGCAGCTCTCGGATCTGTGTTCCTCCAGGTGCTAGCAAACGCAAACCCATCTGGAGAAGAACATTTTGCATTGCAAAGTCACCAGTCACACAAGCTACGCTAGACTCAGACAAAGATCTAAGCATCCAACTCTGCTCACTACTATCATCATCCGCATATGAAGAATCACAGGCTTCGCTAGACTGGCTTATAGCCTCAAAGTTATTTGATTCATCGTTAATTGTATCTAGTTCACATAGTTTAGTGGCCATGGTTGCATCACCATTGGAAGCAGTTTCCAGAGGTCTGGAGCTGCTGGACTGGGGTTCACCCGAACATGCACTAAGTTCATTTTCTCCATCAATAACTTCCAATGAACCTTCTTTCAGACTCATTTTCTTGAGACTTCCTGGAAGGTTTTCACTTCCTTCCTTCTCTTCTACCAACTTGCTATCCTCAAAATCAACATTTTCAATCTGACTTTTTTCATCATCACTTTGATGAACAAGCTGATCTGAACTTCTACCATCCTCAATAGCAACACCGTCAACAATGTTTTCTTCCAAATCTTGTTGATCTTGACTGAGAGACAATGCCTCACGTCTAGCTTTTCTTCTCAGATATCTCCTATGAGTACTTCTACTCACAGCAGGCATCCAATCACCAGCATTATCATCACACTGTCCTTGTGATGCATCAATTCCATCCGCAACCATCTTCTTGCCTTCAATGTTTATATCCTTTTTTCAGGGAAGCGTCTCCTAGGCTTCCTTGAGCCATACTCACTACCCTCTAGATTTTCAGAAGGAGGTTCACTCATCTGTCGACTCAAACCATCTTCAGAATGGTTATCTTGTGGAACCAAGTTCAGGTTTAAGTCTTGCAATGGAAGTATTCTTGAATTGGAATTTGATTTGTCCTCAGTTTCATGTTCTAATGCTTCCCACTCTTCCAAATTCGGCACATTGGAACCCCATCCAGGCATGTCTTTTTCAGGCAACCTCCTAACATTGACCACTTGGACAGGTGGCGGGATGTCCCTGAGATGCTTTGTTCCATGGATTTGAGCCTCTAAAGTATAAGTTAGAGCAATGAGTTTGAGATCAACGTCTGATAGAGTCTGAAGATCACCAGTAGCCTTTGCAAATTTGATAACTGTCAAGTACCAGCAGTACATGAGAGTTGAAGTTAGAGGACGACAAATACTGTCACAAAGAAGTGAGTCATAACATTACTAACTAGAAATAGCCAATATAGTCAGTCGGGATTGCCGAATTGTTTGTATTAAACTAACACCCTCTTCAAGTCAACGTCATTGCCTCTATTACAATGCGCACTGACTCGAACTGCAATGATCAGAGCTCACATACCCTGATTAATTTTCTTAAGGTACAAAGAATCGCTCTTTCTACAAATAAGACAATCTCGCCCCAAAACTAAGGTAACAAAATCACACAGATCATATGATTTAAGACATGATTGCATATACCTTTGTTAATGGCTTCTGGAGTGGGTTCCATGGTTTCGACAGTAAAGGGGATAAATGAGAGCCTGTGGCGCGAGACAGGGTCGCGGATCTCCTGCATGACTTCTGGAACGGAGAAGAACTTGTCGGCACAGTTGTGCAGCCTTTCGCCTCCGGCAATAATGGCACTGGCGTCAACAACAGCCACTGATATGCCATTAGAGGATTTGCAGCTCTCCACGAAAACTCGGCCAGTCTGTAGAGGATCCTCCTGAGGCGGCTTCGGAGGTTGCTGGCTCTTCACTACGTTGCTCCAGAATGTCGATGATGGTGCAGCTGATGCAGGAGCTTCCTCCATGTTGGCGCGGGAGGCGAATGGATAGGTAGCCGCGCAGAGAAAACCCTAGTTTCAGGGACAGTGAATGACTGAATCCAGAATTTAATGTTTTATAGCACTGTGGTTCAAGTACAGGGATGTTTTATAAGATAATTTATTGACATATACTTATAATTTATTATTAAAAAATATACTCCTTTCATTTAAAAATATAAAATATTTTTAATTAAATTTTATTCTTAATAAAATAATTATTTATTTTTAAATTAATCATATTTTTTATATTTATTTTTATTAAATACCTTATAATAAATATAAAGTGATTCGTTAATAGATGTATTTTTTTAAAAAAGATAATAATTACACTTTAAAAGATTAAAAATGCCTTATATTTTTTAACATTCAACTTCTCAAAAAATATCTTATATTTTTAACAAAGTAAGTAACTTTTAGTCTTTATTTGAGTTTTGCTTTTAATTTATGTACTTTTTTTATGTTTTAAATCCTTATATTTTTATTTTTTATTATTTTCAATCACTCTATGAATAAAGCGTAAAAACCTTGAAAAGATAAAAAACAATGAAAATAAAAATGTAAAGACTTAAAACATGAAAAAAAAAAAGGACTAAAAGCAAAATTCGAGCAAAATATGAGGACGAAAAGCTGTATTTTCTCTTTAATACTTTTTATAAATTAAAATTTAAATAATTATTTAGTATATTTTAAAATTTATTCTGTCCATGTATATCAAACATTAAGAAATTCTTAAGTAAACCTGAAACACTATATTATTCATGATTCATTCAAAAAAAATTACACAAATTTAATCGAATAAAATTTTTTGTGTTATTATTTTTAATGATTTTATTTTCATAATAAAATGCCTATTTAATTTTTTATATTTTCTTTCTTTATTATTATTAATATTATAATTAATTTATATTTAATATCATCTAAATTTTATGTTCTTTGAATTGACTATAAATAATATGGTGTATCAGGTTTATCTAAAAAATATAAATAATAAAATCTTTTTATTAGAATGTGTTGTTTTAAGGATGCTTAGTGATATCTATACTTGTGTTGTTTTTTTTTTAACATAAGGAAAAATTTTAAAATCGTGTTAAGAAAATAAAATTTCTATTAAATTTTATCCTTTGTAATTAATTAAAGAAAAAATTTAGCCCACAATAAATATTCTTGGAACCATCATTCATTTCCCCATATAAATTAAAATTTAAACATACACATTTATTTTGCAGTTTGTTATTCTTTTACATATTAAAAAATTATTATTTTTAAAATTTCTTATCTCATGTAAGCTAAATTGTAATTATCTTATAAGAGAACCTTAATTAGGACTCTCAAGTGCATAAAGTTACATTTAGGGCTCAACACAATCTAAAACCTCTTTGCAAGCTTAAGGGTCATGAGTAGAAATATATTTTAACCAAAATAAACACATTTGCCCTCCCTTTTTCTATAAATGCACAACATAATATTCATAAAATCTCAATACAACATTCTGTGATGTACAATTGATTTAGTGAAAATAGTTTAACTTGAAATGTACAAATTGCGTTGGATGAAAGAGCAATAAATGTCTATAAATGCACAACATAATATTTATAAAATCCCAACACAATGTCATGTAATGTACAATTAATCTAGTGAAAATGTTTTGACTTGAAATGTACAAGTTACACATAGTGAAAGAACAACAGAATATTTATGAATGCACAATATAATATTCATAATTTCTTAACACAATATCTTACAATTAACAACAAAATATCCAAGGGCAAAAGTTTTTTTTTTTTGTTAAAACATATTTCCGCTTAATGCTCTTAGGCCCATAGAGAGTTTTCAAATTGTATTGAGCCTTAAATGTAAAATTTTGTATTATTGTAGCCATAAGTGAGATTTTCCTTTATCTTATGCTCTTTCATAATTTTTCTCATGTATCATTGTAAGAAAAATGAAACATGTACCATAATAAATCATGTACTACTTTATGATTTGTTATTAACTTTACAATTTATTTTATAATCTATTATATTATACATACACATAAAATACAGGCAATAAAATATAAATCTCATATTCATTGCTATTTCAAAGCAACGAATAAAAGGCCTCGAGCATATTGTACCTATCATTTTTTTTATGGATCTCTTATTTATCATTATTTTTTTCACTATGAAACTGGTGCCTATCTTCTTACAACGGGCTCCACATGTCTTTTCTATATGTAAATATTTTAAAAAATAAATAAAAGTATCATTTTATTATTCATTCAAATGTAAATGAGCATTTTTTAGATATGAAAGCTATCTCCCTACAGCTCTTATTACCTTTTATATTTATAGTATATCAATTCGGATTAAAAATTTCTCTTTGAAACATTTTGAAGATCAAGTGAGCTTAGAAAATTTAAAATTATACATAATAAAAGGGTTTGCCTCTGCTCTAATCGACAGCATCTCATAGATTAGGACATCTTAAAGCTCTTGCAAGACTTTAATGCTTATACTCTTCAAAAATGTGATCTCGATGTTTTGCTTTTTTTTTTTTACTTTCTTTGGTTATTTTAACATACCTATTTTAACACTTACTTTGTAGACTTTGTTTTCTTTTTGTTAATATATTTGCCTTTTTATCAAGAAAAACAAATTGTAGATGAGAAATAAAATAATATACTTTACAAAGTAGTAAGAAAAGATAAGATGAAGTGAAAATTTCATTGGTAAATAGTGTACAGAGTATACAAAGAAGAAATAAGACCTATAAAGTCAACAAAACAACTAAACTATCATGCATTCAAAATCTTAAGATCTTCCACTAAGTTATTATAGACTGAGCAATTATTGTCCAAGACCATTTTTCTACATTAACACCCTGCATCTGTCACTAGCCTTTCTTTAATTAAAATCCTTCTACTTCTTTACAACAACATGTGCGTGCGTGTGTTATTCCTATGGTTTTTGTGAGATTTTGATCTTACCTTAGTGTTACAGCCCACTTCGAAGAAATTTGGGAAGACTCTTGGGTATACAAGCAGGTACGCTGTGTACCCCACTAAATTAGCTTTTTGAAAAGATTATAGTAGCTCCATAACAAAATGACATTATAGTCAGACCTAAGTTTGCCAACTTAGTGAGCCTTTCCAATAGACCACTTGTGAGAGGCACATCACAAATTGGTCAAGGAAATTGTTACATCCCATGTTAAAGAGACTTAGGAAGGTCTTGTATATGTAAGTGAATGAGTTAGCTTTTTAATAAAAGCATTATTACCCTATGACGTTAGGCTCAAAATGAGTGCTTTATGTGAGGAATTTATATAGAACTTCAAGCTAAACATTTATTGAAGTTTTCTACAAATCAATTTAATTTAATAATTACCAATTCAATTAGGGTTGACCCAATTAATCTTAAAAATAAAGTGTAGTTTCATGTGTAATTTTCAAAACATGGATTTTAATAGCATACAATTCAATGACATATGACCATTTAAAATATGAAATTATTGTCACAACCAATCATTTTTGAAAATGTTATAAATATTAGATTATAAATGTCTTGAATTATTTTAAGAGTTTGTTATATTTAATACTTGTAATGAATATAATTCAAATGTTATGTATATTGTATTTATGTGAATTAATTTTGTTATTAAATCTTGAATGAGGTTGGAAGGTTACAAGTAAATGTTGTGTAAATAGCAACTCTTTTCAAAATCTCAAAAGTGTTGAGTTAGAATCCCATTTTAACTAAAGATTTTTGTAGTTTCGGAGGATCCAACTATAGAAGAACTAGGAATAGATAGCTTTCCCCACTTTCCCTCCTAACTATTTGATATTAGGAATGTTAATTTTAAGAATGAGTAATTACCCCTTTTCAACCCTTGTTGTCTAACCTAAGAGCAAACAGTTAATGCGTTTTGCTTATTAAATAGGATTTTTATGGTTGGTCCTTAACCCCTGGATGCCAAGATGCATCATTAGGGTGATCTTGTAGTTCCTATAGGGTGGAGTTAATGGGGTCTATCCATGAATTTTCTTTCCTCTTGTCACATTTTACTTAAAAGGTTGAAGGGAGACAAGGCATCGAGTTGTTTGTAAGGGTTAACTTGATCCTTTTCCTTATTAAACCCACTATATATGTTTTGTATGAATGAAAATTATTCTTTTTTTCCCTTCCTAACTCTCTTTTTGTGATTCATTTCCATAGTTCTTTTGCCTTAGTTCATTCATATTATATTTTTTTTATCTTCATAAAAACTAATTTTTTTGATATACAATAATTATGAAAACTATAATTTAGGAAAAATAATAGAAAAATTCATTTAAATTATCTAATTGATATATTAGTCTTTTGGAATGGTATAATTCTCTTAAAATCCCTTAGGATTCTTTTGTCATCAGGGAATCAAATGAAATGACTAAACTGCCCTTAAAGTAAACAAAAATTCTAATCCTCACTGAAGAAAAATTCGTGCGCATTTAAGCTCTACTTCATCTTTTTCATATTCTCATCTTCTTCTTTGTTTCGTGGTATTCTTCTGGTTCGTCTCCCTCTCCTTCTCTATATCCTTCTCCTTCTTGTTCTCGTTTTCCTTTTTTGTAGTTTACATACATAGGTTGTTTGTTTTGTTTGGCTGCCGTATATGGGTATATATCAACAAACATTCTTCCTTTGTTGCACCTACTATACGTGGGTAAATTTTCTCTCCTCCTTAAAATTTTCTCTTTCCATATGTGATAGTTGAAGTTAATGTGGGTTATTGTGCATAAACGATCGATGTCTTCATTTTCTCTTCATGCTTAAAGCTCAAAGATGTGAGCATTAATGCTTACTTAGCATAGATAAATGATAAAAAATATGTCATTTTTAGTTATATTGTAAAAGCATAAACTAAAAGTTGTGAATAACAAATAGAAAGTTATGAGTGCAAGAACAATAGTTATTGTTGGATAAAACATAACAAATATGTGATTATGATGTTTAAAAAATAGATATGTTGATGAATGACTATTTCATTATTTCAGGTTGGCATGAGAAATAGCTTCTTCTGCTTTTAGTTTTGAAAAGGAACTATTTTGTAATTTTCACATATGGGGACAGTTTGTAAAAATATTGAAAGTAAAATACAATATGATAGGGGAAGTGTGAGAGTGAAAATGATAAAAGAAAGGATGACACTGGAAGATTCAATTTTTCACATATTTTTGTTAAAAGGGTTGTAGAGTATTTTGATGCAAGTTGAAGATCATATAATTGATAATAAAACCTCATATAGTTGTCACTTTTTAAAGTGTTCTTATCATTTAAATTAATAAAATTTATTATTTCTTGGATTAGGGTGGTAATTTATTTTTGCTGATTTAGTTAATTTATAGAGGGTATTGATAAATTATAATTTCTTGTTGCATTATTGTGAATTTAGGGACAAAAGTTATTAATATAAGAATAAAAGTTGTGAATGAAAAGTTACGAATTTTTAACACTTGATGCATATTAAGACCTGTATATGTGGAATTGCAAATGACTATTGAACTGTTACGAATTTAGAAACAAAAATTGTTAATGTAAAAATAAAAGTTGTGAATGAAGAGTTGTGAATTTTCAACACCTAAGGTATATCAAGACCTGTTAATAGCTATTAAATTGTTGCGAATCTAGAAACAAAAGCTGTTACTATATGAATAAAAATTGTGAATGAAAAGTTATGAATTTTTAGCACATGATATATATCAGGACCTGTAGATTAAGACTTGTGAATAGTTATTAAATTATTATGAATTTAAAAACAAAAGTTATTAATATATGAACAAAAGTTACAAAATTTTTTAATTTAAATAAAGGATAAAAGTGTCATTTCTTATAATTTTTTAATCTTAAGAATGTAGATAAATTATATTATTTTGTGGGACTAATATATCATTTACATAATTTAAATAATTTTTTTATCATTTTTCCTATAATTTATGCTTAGCGCATTAAATTAAATTTTAATTTATTCATGTTTAACACGTTGAAACCCTAAACTGCAATTTTGTTGCTTTTTAGTCTCTCCACTTGTGTTTTTGATAAAATTCTCGCTAGTGTTTATATAAAATTGACCCCAATTCTTGTCCATTTCACGTTTTAGCCCCTCCACTTGAAAATAGCGGCATCCGCTGTAATATATAACCAATCAACCCAGAACCATATTTCCTAGGGCTTTTGTGGGGTTTTTCATCATCCTGACGATGAGTTTGGTGGCAGGTTCATATGAGAGATTCATATGGGGATTCAAGCTCAAGCCTGCCCACAATTCAGATGAAACCCTATCCCTAGCTCCTCTATTCTCGTACCCCTCTCATCTCTCCCAGATCAAAGCCGTTGCAGTCTCCGGTCCCGTTGTTGCCTCCGGCGGTACCGACGACACCATCCATATATACAATCTCAATGATTCCTCTTCCCTTGGTTCTCTTCACGAACACACCGGCACCATCACCGCCCTTTCATTTTATACTCCTCCGCACCTCAACTTTCCTCGCAATCTCATCTCCGCCGCCGCTGACGGAGCCGTTTGCATCTATGATGCTGATTCCTTCGTTCACCTGAAGACCATATCTGCCCACAAGAAAGATGTTAACGATCTCGCCCTGCATCCCTCGGGTAAGTTAGCATTGACAGTTGGTCGGGATGAGTGCTTAGCCATGCTGAATTTGGTGAGGGGAAGAAGGAGCTTTTGCTGTAGGTTGGGAAGAGAAGCTAGCCTGGTGAAGTTTGATTTGACTGGCGATAAGTTCACTATGGCCATGGAAGAGAAGGTGTCGGTCCACGAGGCTGAGGATGCTCGGTTGTTGTTGGAATTCCAGAACCAGAAGCGGATTCTGTGTGTCGAGCCTGGTGAGGTTAGTTTCCACGTTCATGCGTTCCCACTCCTTTTTACATGTATTTTGGAACTGGGATAGTGTGCATCTCTTTTGCTCTGTACTTCTTATTCAAAATTTTTCATTTATTGGATGCGTGTTGCTGTATTAATTGTACAATCAAGTAATTGATATGGACGAAGAAAGCGTCTTACTTTTTAAGATTTTGAGAACAATCCAAAGCATTGTCTCAACCGGATGCGTAAATGCTCTCTGGTGCAAATATTTTGACTTCATTTGATGTGGATAGACCTTGTGTCTTTCATATTACTTAGTTAGCTTTGGGTTTTGGTTTTTGACATTGATTTAGATAGTGTACGTACTACATAGTATCAAAATCTCACTACTTTTGGACTTGATAAACTTAAACTTCGGAGGAATATTGCAGGTGGATGACATAGATGGACTGCAGGATGTAGTTTTTAATCCTTAATAGGAAGAAGCATTTGTTTTAATCTTCAAATTTTTTTGTCAAGGGCATATCACGTCTATGTGGCAAATTAAACCATGGAAATTGGAAGTTGGACATGCTATTCTGTCCTGTCAATATGACGCGGCAATAGTTGGACGTCTTTATAACTTGTAGAGTTGAATGTCCTTCTTGTTATTTCAGAATGGAATGCAGGCTAACAATGGCCCTGTCTTTGTAATATTTCATGTGAAGACAATTTACTGTGTTGACTCGGGATGTGATCTTTTTGATATGACATGTTGCCCAGAGATTGAATTCTTATTCCTCTAGATTCCTATACTGTCTGATTGCACAGTGCACGCTTCATATATGAGGCATTGGAAATGTTAGTAATATCAAGAGAAACTGCTGTTATCTCACGTTTTATCATTAAAAAAAAAATAGTACATTTGTATCGAGTTAATGGAAATCTACTTGGTGCTTGCAAATTGTCCTATAAACCATATGAATTCTTTTTTTTTCAAAGCGAGTATATTGGCTACTGAGCAAGTTTTTCTTAAAGAAAACAGCTACAAATGACTGAAGTTGGGTTGCTTTCTAATTGTTTGATAGCCTTGGTGGTGAAGTTAGCTTCATTATGTACGATGCTGTATTCAGGAATAAACCTACCAAAAAAAAAAAAATCCATTTTTTTTTCCATTTTTAGGGGGAGGGTTTATTGGGAATGTGTAAATATAGCATTGTGTTGTGTTGTGTACTGTGGTTGTGTTTAAATTATAAACCTTGAATTTTATTTCATTGCTTTACAGTATTTAATGCTTTGAAGTGATTCTGTATTTGACAGAATGGTCTTTTATATATTGGTGGTGAGGACCGCAATATTACAGCATGGGATACAAACAGTGGGAAGGTTGCATATTGTATTGAAGATGCTCATAAATCTCGAGTAAAAGGAATTGTTGTGCTCACTAAGCATGGTAGTGCCAGCAACGGCGATGACCCTCACCTGGTGGCAACTGCTTCATCTGATGGAGACATACGCGTCTGGGATGATCGCATGGCTACTCGAGGGAAGCCGAATCCATTGGCCGAGGCTAATACGAAATCACGGTTGACTTGTCTTGCTGGATCATCTATAAAACATGTTAAATGCTGAGTCATTTGATGTGCTTTTTCCTTATAGATTAAGGAAATATTGTTATTTTATTGACTAGTAGCGGCTGACAGTAAAATATCCTGTCTGCCTCTACTTTTTTCTACTCTAATGCCTACTTTGCTCGCTAGCCAGTTCTGTTGTATATTACAACAGTACATTCTTTTATCTGGCTTATGCTTCATCACATACAGTGAGTGACTGTGTAGAACTCAAGCCAACCAACATGATGCCCCTTGAACTCGAGTCTTAAACAGTGAAAGATCACGTGGGGATTTTTTAAAATGCTTTTTTTCCCCCAATAATTAAATTTAAAGATGGATTTCGTACCTCAAAGCATTAAAAAGGAGTGCGTGTGATTTTAAGTCTTCTTGTCAGAGAGGACAATGAGGAAGTTGGGGTGCGAAGGAGCAACTCAATTTGCAAATTGCCACTGAAGCTGAGAGCATAACATATGGCCGATTGTGATAGTGATGAGGTATCGAGAATTTTATGGTCTTTCAATTCCTCTGTATTTGTCTGAGAGTTCTTCCTTTCTTTCTCCTTCTGGCATTGTGCTTCTTTTCTGTATGTTAGCTATTGTTCGTGTTTTGGTACAGGTTTATATAGTTTTGATTGAGTTCTGTTGGTATTTTCGTGAATTACAGTAGGTTGTAATTGCTTTGTTGCTAGTTTGTTTTTTCATCGTGTTATTGTTGTTTATAAATTTATCCATGTTGTGTCATTTTTATCCGTGTTTGTGCTTTTGTTATTAGAGTTACGTATTTATGAGTTGAATTTGAATTCCGCAATTTCTGAGTTGATCCATGTTGATATTCATGTTCTTGTTTCAAAATGGAGGGATAAAAAGGAATAATGGGCTAACAAGTTAGATCGATTGTTTACTTAACACGCGCCAAGAATAATGGGCCATTTGCCGAAATATCACCTTTACTTGACAATGCGCCCACATGCACTCACGAAAAGGTCAAAAAGAAAATCACAAATATATTTTATATAAAAAATTTATTTATAAATAAGTTTTGTGAATTTGTAAAAATATGTTAGGTCCGTGAGATTTGATTGTAATCAATTTATTATAAAAATGATATACCTTCTTTAACTCTCATTTTTTTTTACTGACATTGATGATTGTTGGTTGGTCATTAGTGGAGTTCATTGTCGTCGAAAGTAATTTTTAAAAAATATTTTTATTAAAATATTAATACTTTAATGTTTACAAATCAAGCATCACACAATAATAAATAAGTATTCAAGGTTTATAAATAAAACTTCTTCCATTTATAAGTCAACCTTTTGCAATATATTACTTTAATATTTACAAATAAAAGTAATAAATTTGTGAGTTGGACTTGTAACGTAATATATTTAACTTGTAAATATGTGAACTTGTAAATCTTAACTTATTAATATTATAAGAGGTCCCTTGTAAATATAGCTGGTTTAAATTGTAAATCATGACTTGGCCCCAAAAAAAATGTAAATCTTAAAAAATTATTTGTAAATGTGCGATATTATAAATATCAAAATATAAGTAATTCAATAAAAAATTTATTTTTTAAACTAATCATCAATGAGTGGTAATCAGTCAATGATTACCGATCAATGATAAACGATCATTAGTGATTGGTCAACACTAATTCATGTAAGTCAATAATAACAATTTAAAGGCGTTTGTGCCATTTTATATGGTGAATTAATTACAACTAAATTTCATAAGACTTGAATATACTTTCACAGGATTTATTTCTAAATAAATTTCTCATGTAGAACTCATTTATAATTTTTTTGTGCAAAAAAAAATTTATATAAGTTTAACAAATTTTTTAAAAAGAAGAAATTTCCTTCAGGCCTAAAACAAGTCTGGGCCTAATTTGAAGTGATTTGGGCCACATTGAAGCTAAACACTTTTGGTAAAAGAATTTTTGTTTACAAAAACATTCTTCGTGGCCCGAAGGCGATGGCGAAAGATGATAGGAAGTGGGAGGATT
>NW_026557333.1:0-24597 GCF_029017545.1 Prosopis cineraria | reverse complement strand
AATCATACAATGTCCTCAATGTATGGCATAGACAAATGACACAAGGCAAGATCAATATGAAAGCATGCATGACAAAAGTGCATGTGCAGATTTTTTTTTAAATAACACAACTAAAACACAAAACAAACAAACCAAATAAACTCTAACTTTTTTCTACTAGATTCATCTCCCCCACACTTGTAATTTTACTTAAATCAAAAAAATCAAAGCATAAAGTAAAGTAAAGCAAAGAGCAAGGGTGAAGAAGATACAACCTAGTTTAAATCTCCACAAGCTCTTGAACTTGAAGTTTCTCATCTTGGAGTAATATTTGTAAAGCTTTTTCATTTTGATCCTCTTTTCAAGATCTCAAATGGTGGTAGCTTAAGGTCAATTAGCAATGTTAGATATGACAACACACCCAAGAGGGTGGATGAATATGCCAGATCACTTAAATAATGAAGATATAGATGATATTTGTAACTCTCTTTAAGTGTAAAGATACGTACAATAAAGCTCTAATATTCAAATAATAAAGATATAGATGATTATTTATAACATTCCAAATTTTTAATTTCTACATTAATACTGATTAGGGATTAATTATAATTTAATGTGAGATTAAGGATTATGGATGTTGGAGTGTTGTATTGCCTCATTGGGATGCTATGTAAAGAGATTTGAGTAGGAGAATGGCATTGCAAAGCATAGCAAGTAAGTGCGGTGAGGAATTCCTTCTCTATGCCACAGCAGCTGGATATGCCGTAGTGTATGGTACAGGAACTATATAAATAAGGACATGTAGTTCATGGAAACATAAGAGAAAATAAAGAAAGAGAGGTTCAATAATGGCAAGAAGAGAAGCTCTACTATGACAAGCAATTTAAAGAGGAAGGACAACATTCTGACCTATTACTTACTGAGTAAGTCTTGTATTGTCTTAACATCCAATTCTACTCTATTTTCTGTTAGTTTTAACTATTGAAAAATTGAATTCAAAAGTTTAAGGAGTTGATTCTATCCTATAGTAAATAGAAATGTGTCCTCTAGGACTAAACTAGACCTTTACATTGGTTTGAGGTGAAACAATAAAGCTTTGAAACTATAGGCTTAAGTAACCTAGTTTAGAGAGAGAAGAATGGGTGAAGCTTAAGAGTAAGCATGTTAATGCTTAAAACTATAAGTGATTAGGTAAATGGGTGGAAATGAACTTATAATTGATAAGTATAATGGTTTAGAGCCTAAAGTGCTATAATTGGCACTTTCAGTTAATAAGAAGATTGACCTTTGGGTGCCTTAATTGTGTAGATTTTTGTGTATGAAAGTTGAATATTGAGAGAGAAAATTGAGTGAATTATGGTATATAGGTAACCCTTTCTTGTGAATAGAAGGGTTGAGGAACTATATAATTCATTATGTTTATTAGTTATTAAAACTATGTAAAGTAAGAGGTTTTTGTGAATTATTATGCATGTTTTATTAATGTAAATGAGTTTAGCTTGAAATGGATTTAATAAATGGAAAATTTGATGATTACTAGATTTGATTGATATATATATTATATAAAGTATGGAAAAGTGAAGAACTATATGTGAAAAGTATGGTCATAAGGGGTACGAGTGCACCCAAGATTTGTGTGTATGTGTTGTGTATGGAAATCTAAGTGAACAAATCCATATGGTCGAGCTAGCATCATGGGACATCCAGTGCGGCATTTTTTATGAGCCAGTACTATGGGTAATCTAGTATAACATTATATTGGGATTGTTATCATAAGACATCTGGGCAGTCTAGCAACTCCCTAGTGCCTATTATAGTACGGTCAGGATTCAACGACACATCTATGACAAGTATGTGAAATGAAGGAAACCATAGTTTAGAAGTGGGATAGAATACCTTGGTAGGGTATTTCTACTACTGAAGGTGAGCACGAGTTAATATGCAATTAATCCAAAAGATCCTATGGTTTTATATCAGGGAGCTTGGAAAGATCGGTGGATAGATGATCTTGCTATTGTTTGTGATTGTGTGCAAACACTTGAAAAGAGGAAATTCTATATTTACTTTGATATATAAACCTTTACTTGGGTTTTTGTTACTTTGGCATGGTTATTTGTAATAATAAACATTAAATGAGCTATATTGGTTACTGAGATTTTGATCTCACCCATCGTTATTTATATTTTTTAGGTTTTAGTAGTAGTGGTACGAAGGGAAAGGAATTGGGCCAAGAGTAGAGATTTCTCTAGAAAACCCATTGTAAGAAGGTGGTGAATAACCTAAAAGTATAAGTTATTTTGTATAAATATAAGTTGCCATAGGATTCAATACAGTGCATATTGTTGTGAATGAAGATGTGTGAGGTGATTTTGTATCCTAGCCTATTATGTATATATGTGTGTGTGGTAAAAAAGGCCATATGGGTTAGTAGATGAGTATGTAAGTGTAGAAGTGAGTTGGTGTGTTATGTGTAAAATTTGGCCAACTTTGTGGAAAGTAATTGAGAAAGTGAAATTAGTCCACAAATGTGTGAAATAAGCAGTTGAGTGGCCAAATGTGTGTATACGGGTTATATTTTTTGTTGATTAGTTAATTAGGTGTGCATTGTCCATTTTCACCACAAATTCACTTCAAATCACCACTAACATATTTACAACATGTTCACAACTAAATATTAGCCCAATCACTCATTTCACCATATTTTCACACATAAGGGCTAAAATCACAAAAATCACTACAAATTTTCACAAATCACAACTTAAACATGCATACAACCCCTATGGCACCTTATATACATAATATTCACAAGATTTAGGTTCATTACACAAACTCGACAATCACATGGGTTTAACAACTCTAAGTCGGTCCCGACTCTTGTTCCTTACCTGGCTTACTGCTCTGTTCTATTAAAAAAAAGTAAAGGGGGGAGATAATAATCTCAGTAACAAAATAACTCTCTACTATTAGCTATCACATGCAACTATATGAAAGTATAGCATAATATACAAGTAAACATAGCATATACATATGTTTCATTTCAAATCACAATACATATGTCAATTCCATCTCTTTTACCACTATATTCATCACTTTTCACACACACTTTCTAACATAAGAATGATCTCTACCAATCGAACCTCCAAATCACCCTAACTTGAAACCATAGGCTCACTTAGACCAATACACACTCTTATTGGCCCTGAGCTCACCTTTGTTGGTAGAATCACTTAGCCAATGGTGTTCTATCATACTTCTAAACTATGGTTTTCCCCTAATACACAAAAGGTGTCGTTGACTTCAACTCCATATCACATCAATACTAAGGAGTCTAAATCTCTAACACCGCACCTCGAAAGGCGCTAAGGAGAAATATTTCTCCAGCACTGTACCCCATTTGGCATTAAGGAGAATAATGCCATGCGATCTTTCTCTACATCTCTATACTACGGGTGAACTCTTACCCCTATGATCATGCTTTTTGAACCAATCACAGGTTCCTATTTACCACCATACATGTATCCACAATACATAACACACACACATATATATATAAGGTATGAAATTACATGTTTTGACCCATCTATTTGATCAAAAGCCACTTTCATGCAACATTCATAGAATTCCATAAATCATACTTAGTTTAAAACTATTGTCATACACTAAATAGTATACTCACTCATAGTTATAATAAATAGTCAAACAGAGGAAGTTATTCAGTTACCTCAACCCTTCTGTCACAAAAAGGTTACCTATGGTACTTTCTCAATCACTACTCATCTTTACATGCCTTTTTTCTCACTCTACTCACAAGATATGCTAATTTACACACAATTGGCATAATTAATCAATTGGCTCAATTGACCAAAAGCATATAATTACTACTAGTATCTATACTTAGCTATTCAATCCTTTCTACTTGGCAATTTTAAGCTCATTATCACTCAATTACCACTTCACATCGCTTCTCAAAATGCCATCTCACCTTTATTCCATTTCAACCCTTGTGTTCCTTTGAATTAGGGCCAAATTGAGCCTAAAGCTTTAATGCTCTATCGTTTAACTCCAAACCAGTTACAAAGCTCTAATTTAACTCTAGAGGACCTTTTTATTACTATGGAGTAAGAAACAAACAACTTAAATTTCACCAATTCAATTTCTTATAACTCATACCAAGAGAAATTGGGGTAGAATGAAAGGTAAGGGTCATATGAAGCTTACCTGATAAGTTACTGATTGAAGATGCCTTTCAATGCTCTAAAAATGCTTGCCTTAGCTAACCCTTGCTTCCTCTCATCTCCCTTTCACATTTTTTCTTCCTCTCCCTTCTGAGCTCTCATGAAATTTCATGACCTATTAAGTCACTTTCTGGTTTATGAGTCACAGTGCATGCAACTTGTGTTGCGATGTATGGCACAATAAGCAAAATTCTTACTACACACACATGCTTTACTTGAAGACACCATTCTTCTACCTGTATTTGCTCATTTGGCATCCCAATAACTCAAATCATTAAACAAAAATCCAAACTTCTAATCATTCACTAATTACAACTTTACTCCTGATTGATAAATAATTATAAGATTAAGAAATCAAGATGTTACAATTCTCCCCTCCTTTTAAAAATTTTCCCATAAAATTCATAAAACAATTAAACGCATACCTATGAAAACAAGTGAGGATACTATTATCTTACTCTATCCTCTATCTCCCAAGTAACATCATTAGGAGTAATGCCTTGTAAGAAAACTTCAACTAATCGTATAGTTTAGTTCCTCAATTGCTTGTCTTTTAGATCCAAAATCTGCTCTTGCTCAGCCTTAAACGTCAAATTCTCTTAGAGCTCAATCTCATCTAGTTTTATCACATAAGATGGGTCTGGGTAGTATTTCTTAAGTTGAGATACATAGAACACATCATGTACACTCAAAAACTATGACAGCAAAGCAACTCTGTAGCCAACTAGTCCAATCCTCTCTAGAATCTCGATAAGACCAATAAATTGAAGAGTCAATTTCTTGACTCTAATTAACCTCCCGATTCCTATCACTAGAGTAACCCTTTGAAAACATGGTCTCCTATTAGGAACTCTAATGGCCTTCTACACCTATCTGCGTAACTCTTTTGCCTACTCTAAGCTGTTAATAACTTTTGCCTAATCAACTCAATCTTTTGAGTCATCTAATCCACAATGTTTGGTCTCAATATACTCCTCTCACTCAATTCTATCCAACATAAAGGTGATCTACACTTTCTCCTATATAATGCCTTGTATGGTGCCATTTAAATACTAAAGTGGTAACTATTGTTGTAAGCAAACTTAGCCAAACGAAGATGTCTGTCTTATCTACCCTTTAACTCCAAAACACAAGCTCTCAATATATCCTTTAAGGTCTATATGGTTTGCTCTATCTATCCATCTCTCTATGGATCATATATTATACTAAATCTCAACTCAATACCTATAGCTCATTGTAAAGCTCCCTAGAACTTAAATGTAAACCTCGAGTCTTTATCAGATACTACATTCGTTAGTATGCCATGTAACCTTACAACTTCTCGAATATAGGTATCTGCCAAATTTTCTAGAGAATCACTTATATGAATAGCTAGAAAATGGGCTAATTTTGTGAGCCTATCAATGATCACCCATACGGTATCATGTCCTGATTGAGTTCTTAGTAACCCAGATATAAAATCCATGGATGTACTATCCCATTTTTACTTAGGAATATCCAGTAGTTGCAACATCCCTAGTAGTCTTTAGTACTCTATCTTAACCTTCTAATAGGTCAAACACTGAGTCACAACTCAGTCATATCTTTCTTCATACTAGGCCATCACCAATACCATCTTATGTCTTGATATACCTTTATATCTCCTGGATGAATGGCATACTTACTGCAATGAGCTCTACTCAGTATTACTTTCTTTAGATCTACATTGTCAGGCATACAGATCTTGTCCCAGTAGACAATGAACCCATCATCATTCAAGCTAAAGTTTAAGGCCTGATTTGCTTCAATTTCTTCTCTAATTTCTAGAAGACATTCATCTTCTAGTTGTGTCATTCTCAATCTCTTCCAGAAATAAGTACTGATCCTATAGAATAAGCACCAACTAATGCCTTCAGTGGCACATCCTACTGCAACTCTATAAAGGATTCCATCAATCTATGCTCTTTTACCATTAGACTTTCCACTTGCAAAGTCTTTCGATTCAATGTGTCAGCAACCACATTAGCCTTACCTAAATGGTATTTTAGTTTAAAGTTGTAATCTTTAAGAAGTTCCATCCATCTTCTCTGCCTCATGTTCAACTCCTTTTAATCCATTAGGTATTTTAGACTCTTATGGTTGCTAAACACCTTAAATGTCATACCATATAAGTAATGGTGCTAGATCTTTAGAGCAAACACTATAACATCCCAAAAATTATCCCCTTAGTTAATTAAGCAAATGAAGGGTAAATTTATAAATTTAAATATAAATGGATTTAAGAATAGTTAGAGATAGCTATTGGGTTTACCTTTAGCCTTTGGATTAGGTTTGAAAGTGAATTGATCGCCTGAGCTTAAACTGTCGAAAAAGAATTAAATTTTAGCCTAGTGTATTATGTTACTATGGCATAATTCCCAGAATCAGCTATATTAAAAATGTGAAAAAAGGGTTTGAAACTATGGGAGAAGATTAGAAACAAAGGGAGGGTGATGGAGGGAGTGACTTCTCTACCAGGGCATCAACTTTTAGGTATTTTGGAGGTGATTGGAGCTTGGTTTTACTTAGTTAAGTCTTTCTTATCTCTTCTTCTTCTCTCTACACATTTTAGAAGTCAGATTTGAGGTTGAAAGATGATGATTTTCAAACCTAGGGCTATGGGTCTAAATCTATTAGTATAAATAGGACTAATGGGAGTTGTTTGAGTTATCTAAACCTATATATAGTGATTTTATATCCATGAGAGTGGGCTCTCAATTATGGATGAATTTATGCCCAAAAGTGCCATAAATGGCAGTGGTTAAGGTAAGTGGCTGCCATGGATATTGATTAAATATTTTATTAGTGTTATTTAGAGCTAATAGAAGTTACTAAACCTAATATGGTGATTAAACTCAATAATTAAGAGCTTTGGGTTATTATAGTGTTGAAATTTAAGAGTTAAAGTGAGTAAGTTGTGACATTGATGATGATTTGGTTATTTTAATAAACTCTCCCTTTTAATTAAGAATTTAATTATGGAATTTAATTATATTTTATGATGTCACATGTTATTTAACTGAATTATGTGATTTATGTGGCATAAGTGACATATGACTTGTGCATCAATTGGACAAATGAAGTCAAAAGTCCATGGGGTGAAAGGCTATTGGTTTGGACATGTAAGGGCCCATATTTGGTGGTTTAGATTAGCTAAAAGTGTGGATGATGCATGGGATTAATTGTACACACATTGGAATCATCTACAAGCCAATAAGAGGGTGCCACCTTACAAGTGTGACAAGGCTCCTATTTTTCTTTTATTTTCTTTTCTTACTTTTTAAATTTAGCATCTAGTTAATAGGAAACAAGATATGCACATCCCACACCTCACAAATTAAGATTCAAACACCCATATTCAATCATCTCCTCTATTTTCTCTCTTTAGTTTGTAGTGTTCTTCATTTTCTCTACTTTCTCTTTACTTTCTCCATTTTTCTAGCACCCATATCTCTTCATCCATCCATGAAACTTCAAAAATTCTTCCACTATTCTTCTTCTCTCTATTAGTCAAACCAACCCAAGAAATTAGAAGGAGATTTAAAGTTCAATTCATCAAGAATCATAAAGCATGTGCCATGACCTATTTGTGTTCATGGAGGAAGCAAAGTGCTCTTGATGTTTTCTAGCTAGAGTCTTCATGGAATCCTAAGGAAGAGTTCATGGAAGAGGAATCTTGAATTCTTCACTGGGTTAAGCTTAACTATTTCTTGGTCTTGTTTCAATTTCATTAGAATATTATGACTATTGTTGATTATGGTTCAATTTGACTTTAGTTTCATAGTTATTTGTAACTTGAAATATTGAAACAAGATTGTTTAGTTCAATTTAAAGTTCTTCATGTTGCTGGAATTTTGGCCTCTTAGTGTTTTTACATGGTAGTATATGATTTCACTTGGAGAATGTCTTTTATTAACTTAGCATGCAATTGTGTAGTGAATACTTGATGAGTTACTTGAGTTTTCATAATTTTAAGCATAGGTATAGCTTTGGGTAGTAGCATTCGGTAATGAATTTTAACTAAACACTTGGTTAATTTTAGAGCTAAGCTAGTAAGGTTCCCTTGGTGGCTTACAATAGCACTTAGGGAATAAATTTAGTAAAGCTAGGATACTTGAAATAGTTTTCTTCAGTAAATACATTTTTCATCCAAGGAAGGAGAGTTAAGTAAGCTACCATAATTAATTAAAGGGCTAGGAATTTTTCATTAGCAACACCATAGGGTTCCTACTTGAATATGAAAGCCACTTTATAACATCATGAATTTTTAATCCTATGTTAATAAATGATTAGGGATGAATTAGTGATTTAATGTGGAATTAGGTTTTTGAGTGGTAAAGTGTTATTTTGACTCATTGGGATGTTATATGAATAGATATAAGTAGAAGAATAAAGTCCTAAAGTAGAGCGTGTAAGCATAGTGAGGATTTCCCTCACTGTGCCACGTGCCACGGCAGGTGATAGATGCACTGTGGTGCATAAAGCAAAAATCAAATTAATAGGGACATGTCCTGCTTAAAAAACAGAAGGGAGAAATGTGAGAGGAGAGGTCTAGTATGGAGAAGAGAAAAGGATCTACTGGGGCAAGCTAAATCAGGAGCAAGGACAGTATCTCCAACTCGTTACTTATCGAGTAAGTCATGTACTGCCTTAACTTCCGAATCTACCCTATTTTCTCTTAGTTTTAACTAATGAGAAAGTGAATTTAGGAGTTCTAAGGAGTTGATTTCTTATCTAATAGTAATAAAAAGGTTCTTTGGAACTAAACCAGTGCTTTATGACTGGCTGTAGTCGAAACGATAAAGTTTTAAAGCTGTAGGCAAGAATTACCCTAATCTAGAGAGAGAGTAGTGAGAGAAAATTGTTAGAAAAAGTTAAAGCTTGAAATAAGGGGTGATCAGTGGTAATGTGTGTAATCGAATGTGATATATGGATTTGATAGTGATTAAGTATTTAAAATGTGATAACTGGCACTTTTGGTCAATAGAGGAATTGACTTTGAATGCCAATTTTGTGTAGATTCTAGTGTGTGATGCACAAATTATGAGAGAGGAGCTTGAATAGGGTTGAAGTTACACGGGTAACCCTTTCTATCGAATAAAAGGGTTAAGGTAACTATATAGTTTATTATGTTTATTAACAATTATAACTATATAGAAGTGAATATCAAATGATAAATTGTGAATTTATGAGTTTTATGCATGATTGTTATTGAAATGGTTTTAGCATGAATTTTGAATTATGAAATGAATTTGAAAATTATTAATTTCAATTGATATATACATATATGATATGGAAGTATATATATTGTCGAAAGGTATATAAGTAGTAGACATTGTGAAAGAGCATGATCATAGGGGGTGGGAGTTCACTTAGGATATATGTGGGGTTGTGTGTGTGTGGAGATATGTGAGTAAAAAATCCATATGGTTAGGCTAGCACTATGGGACATTTAGTGCAGCATTATACAGGTTGTTACCATGGGTAATACGGTACAGCATATTTTAGGACCGTTATTATAGGACATCCGGGAAGTCTGACAACTCCCTAGTGCCTATTAGGATGCGGTTAGGAGTCAATGACACCTCTATCACAAGTGTGTGAAGAGGGAAACCATAGTCTGTAAATAGGTTAAATTACCTTTGGCTGAGTATTTCTACCACCAAAAGTGAGCTCGGGCTAACAAGTGGTTGATCTAGAAAAGCCTATGGTTTTATGTTAGGATGCTTTGGAGGGTCGATGGATAGTTGATCATGCTATGGTGTAAAAGTATTTGAAACATGATTTATTTGTGAAAGTGATAATTTAGTTATGATATACTATGTATATATGTGCTATATGATGATTTCAGTTACTTTAGCATGGTTATTTATGATAATAGACATTTAATGAGCTATATTTGGTTACCGAGATTTTTATCTCACCCGTGGTTATTTACATTTTTTAGATTCTAGTACTAGTAGGTCAAAGGGAAAGGATATAGGCTGAGTTAACATCTCTCACCTAAATCTTTGTAAGACATGGTGTAATGAATTTGGTTGATATTAGTCTTGTATATGTATAAGTTGTCATAGGATTTGTACACGTGCATAAGATATGATTGTAGTATGTTTTGTGATTTTAACTCCCTAACTCTTGTATATGTGTGAATGATGAAATGACTGGAAGGGCTGGTGGATGGATGTAATTATGCATGAATATGAAATGGGTAGAGATTATTTGTAGTGTTTTAGCCATATATAGGATTAAAGAAATAAAATGTGAATTTAGCCCAAAGGGGGAAATGGGCTATTTATAGGCTAAAATTTGTAATGTGTTATATTGTGCATATGTAAGGTCAACTAGGTGTGTTTTGTCCATTTGGACTTGGTTAAGGCCCAAAAGAGGCTAATGACAATTGGTTTCGAGTTGAGACACTTAAATGACAAAACTTTGATAGAAAAAGGTTAAAGTGCACTTTAATGTCTAATTTTTGATAGAAATATTGGCTTTAGATGAAACTAGTGTCATTAGTTAGATTTCAAAACAAGCTTCATATGGATACTTGAACCATCCCAATCAAACTTCATATGTGGAAATGGCACATATCTTAATTTCATATCAAAAACTACCATTTGACAGCAAATTCAGGTGTATGTGCCATGGTGCATATACTCATATATTGCAGTGCATAACACAGAGCAAGTGATTATGGCCTCTGTGCCTTATGCCATGTAATATCTACCTTGACATTACTAAAATTCACTACACAATCATAAAAAACAATCATACTTAGGAGCAAAAATTTGCTCCTAATCTTACATTATATATATAAGGGTTAAAACTAATAATCTTTTAAAAAATAATTATGGAATATTGGGATCCTATAAAAACCCTTCAAATTTGTAGTTTGAGCTCAAACTTAATGATTTATAAAGGTATTGGAAGCATGGAAAAGTTTTGGGAAACAAACACTTCAAAACACAGCCAAAATGTCATTTTTGAGTGTTTTACTCTATGCACCACGGCTCCTAGTCCATGCGTCATGGCTTGTGGCACAGAAAGGCAAGTTTTTCACTATACTGTGTGCCACGGCTTGGGTGAAATGTGCCACAGTGCACTTGTCCATGACAGCAATGCTGTCATGACAGCTTTTCTAGAAAAACTTCAAACGCGTGCCATTTTCGTATTCGACATCCAATTGGAGTGATTCAAGTGCCCACACACAGCTTATTCAATAAGCTAACTAATGGTATAAGCTTCGTTACAATCTGACACCATATGGGAATTTTAGACACTCAGATGCAAAAGTTAGTTTTTAAAGTAATTTTCAACCATCCAAGTACTCAAAACTCATAACTTATACCATGAACCCATTGTGATGCTTGAACCAAGTCTAATGAACCAAAATACACTTAATTAAGCATTCAAACACACTAAAACATACCAAACACAAAATTTGGCCACTCAATGGTCCTTTCACCCAATATGGCCAAAATACACAATCAATACTACATGCACTATTTGGCCTCTATTGCCACATAATACACTACATATACATTGTCACCACATAAATAAAACATTCCTTGTACTTGTATTAGTATTTTAGCCTACCACTATAAAAATAACCACATATTAACATCATATACAATATTGGACAAAAATACAAAATAACATAGTGTGAAACAAGTGCAACCAATCAAAATGATATACATTCTTAGTTGGCAACATATAATATCATATAACAAGTTTATGTATACCACTCAAACCAAAATTAGGCATTACTATTCGTATTGTAGCAAATCTACTAGTCCTTACCTGATTCCTTTCCCTGCTCAGTCTCAGTGGTAGAACCTTAAAAATGATAACCATGAGATGAGATAAAAATCTCAATAACTAAGATAATCTACATTATTGATTAACATGCCAAGTTATAAACGAGAATTAAAATAAGTAACATAACCACACCATATAAAATCACCATAATTTACATGCATGATCCCTAACCATCTGGTCCTCCAATACTCCTGACCGAACTGGTAGGCTATTTCACAGAACCAAACTACATATATGGTCTCCAAGCTCACCATCCATGGTAGGACTTCCTGGCCAAGGTGTCCTAAACCACTTCCAGACTACTGATTCCCCCTATTACAAGTAATTAGGGTGTCGTTACTCTAACACCGCATCCTACGAATGCTAAGAGGAATATTCTCCAACTCCGCACCCTTTTAAGTAATAAGGAGAGTAAGTCTCCGACACCGCACTAATTTTTGAGCACTAAGGAGAGTAACTGCTACACCTGGCATCCCGAGGTGCCAGCAGTGCCATATGGACTTAATCTTCACTAACTCCACTAGGGTGACCACCCACCTTCTACTATGCCATATTTCACTACATATCTCCACTTGACCATGCATAAACTACTTTTTAAACCAATATAATGAATATTACTACTTACTCTAAAAACTTGACATTTTACAACTCAATACTCTACTCATTTTCTAAAATAGTTAACTTTTACAAAATTTATACATATATACATAACAAATCATACAAGAACAACTTGAGAATAACTTATACAAGGTAATAAATAATGCAAATTATTTGGTTACCTCAACCTTTTTGTTACTAAAAGGGTTACCCGTTGTACTAAATCTCTTCTTATGTCAAGGCAAATCTTCCCACACCATAATCTATATCAATAAATATTATATGTTAATTTTCAATTAACACAAGCACTATTAGCTACCAATAACCTCCTAATTCTCCCACTTCTCACTCATATTCTCAACAAAGAGGCTTGTTAAGATTAGAATTTGTTGACACAATCCCTTTAAGCCTACCTCAAACTCTGTCACAACATAATACTCAATATTTCAACTTATCATACTTCAAAACCCCATGATCAAGTTAAGGCTTGATTCAAATTTCACCAAACAATAAAGTAGCTTCATATTACCACGTATCCAAGATTAATAAACCTAAATCAAACCTTTAGAGTCAATAGAAACCTTCAAAACATAGACTCATCACTTAATCCATTCAAAGCAAATTTTCCCACTTTCAAATCCCATGAAAATTGAAATGAAAAGGTAAAGGAGAAGGGTAGGAAACTTACTTAAGAGTTTGAAGGCTTAATTTGTCATCAAAATCCTCCCAAAATGATGCCCTATTAGTGCCCAAAGTTGCCCCTTTCTTGCTCTAGGTCTCCCACCATAAAAAATAACTTTTTCTCATGATTTTTGATCATTTAATCTGTCTACTGTGCTGTGCACCATAGCACATGCCATGCAATCCGCGGCTCATGATACAACGAGCAAAATATTGATTTTGCTTCCCCCGATACCACCCGTCTTAATTCGACTTCCATCCTAACTCAATTTAGAGCCAAATATGACCCAAAAATCCAATTAGCAACCCAAAATATAATTAAATAAATTAATCATATTTTTAACTAATTTATCCTTTAATTAGTCAATTTTTTCCATATTTGAAGTTTTCAGATGTTACATGCCACATCACGTATGACACGAGCCGTGGTGCATGGTGCCAATTTTCACTTTATTTTTTAATGATGCATATGTTTTCTAGAACTTTGATGCATAATGCTTTATTGCTTCCGCAGTGTATAATAAGATTTATACTTGTGTAAATTATATAAAGATTTCTAAAAATCTTTTATTGGGATCCCAATATTTTCAACAATTTCAACACAAATATTCTAAGTAATTTGGGAAATTTTGTAGTAGAGTGTATGATAATGTCAGTGAGGGCATTACACAGTTCATTCACAATTAGGATTAGTTTTCTAGTTTAATTCACTAGATAATTAGGTTAGCAATTAGCTAATCAACTTCAAACTTTAGGTAATTTATTTCACTAGATAATTTTAAATTAGACTTAAAACCATTCATTGGCAGATGACCTAGAGTTAGCCCTATATTGTATTAGGGTTAGCTTTAGTTTAATTTTGAAAGCAAGCAATAATCCCTATAATCAATGTTGGAACATTCATCACTTGCCTCAAAGAATGAGTTCCAATTCTCACACCCCTACTTCTCTATATTGACCCCCTTGCAATCGAGACTAGAATCCTCTGTAACATTCCAAATTTATAATCTTGCATTAATGATTGATTATGGAATAAATTAGTAATTTAATGTGAGATTAGTATTCTGGGTAGTGGAATGTTATATTGACTCATTGAGACGTTGTATAAGCTGATGTGAGTGGAAGAAAGAAGTTCTAAAGCAGAGCATTGATAGGGATTAGTCACTTATCCTTAAAATTAACTAAAGCTAATCCTAATGCAATATAGGGCTAACCCTAGGTCATCTCCCAAGGAATGGTTTAAATCTAATTTAAAGTTATCCAGTGAAATAAATTACCTAAAATTTGAAGTTGATTAACTAATTGCTATCCTAATTATCTAGTGAATTAAACTAGAAAACTAATCCTAATTGTGAATGAAGTAGCTTTCCTATTCAATTAAGAACTCTAAGGTGGTGCAGTTAATAGAAAAATCCTAATTCTCAATCAAACATGGTAGCTCACACAACTCCTCTTCCTTGGCTGAAAAATGAGTTTACCTAAGACAACTATCTCAAGTACCTTAGCTTTACTAATTCAATTCCCTAAGTGCTCTTACAAGCCCCTAGATAACCTTACTAGACTAGCTCTAAAATTAACCAAGTGTTTAGCTAAAATTCATTCCTAAATGCCATTACCCAAAGCTGTACCTAAGCTCAAAACTATGAAAACTCAAGCAACTCATCAAGTATTCACCATACAATTACATGCTAGGCTAATACAAGACATTCACCCATTGAAATCACATATTTACCATGCAAATTCAAAAGTAGACGAAATTATAGCAGCAATAAGAACATGAAATTCAACTACACAATCTTGTTTCAACATCACAGATTATAAACAACCATGAAACTAAAGTCAAATTGAACCACAATCAATAATAATCATAGTATTCTAATGGAATTGAAACAAGATGAAGAAATAGTTGAGCTTAGCCAAGTGAAAACTTCAATAATCCTCTTCCATAAACTCTCCCCTAGGATTCCATGAAGATTCTAGCTAGACGACATCAAGAAAATCTTGCTTCCACCAAGAACACTAAGTGGCCGAGTAGGTTGCTCCAAAATCTTAATGAATTGAGCTCAAATCTTCTTCTAAGTATTTGGGGTAGGGTCAGCCATGAGAGAGGGGAAGAATGGTGGAAGAATTGAGTGGATTTGATGGTAAAAAGTGGAAGAAAAGGTGGCTGGACGTGCTAGAGTGTAGAGAGAAAAAATGGAGAAAATGAAGAACACCAAGAACTAAAGAGAGAAAATGTGGAAGACGAGTGAATGGGTGAATGAATCTAATTTTGGGACTCAAAATGGTGTGCTCCTAGTGTTTCCCTTTAGCGAAATACTTAATTAAAAATAGGAAAAGAAAATAAAAAGAAAATGAGAGCCTTATCACACTTGCAAGATGGCACCTTCCTATTGATTTGTAGATGATTCCAATGTGTGCCTAATTTTCAATGTGTCATCCATATTTTAAGTTGATTTAATCTCCTAAAAATATCATAAATCATATGGAAATGCTCAGCCATTGACCTCAAGAAGTGTTGACTTCAATTGCACAATTGATCCACAAGTCACATGCTACCTATGTCACATAAATCACATAATTTAATTAAATAGCATGTGATATAATAAAATATAATTAATATCCAAAATTAAATTCAAAATTAGAAGGAAGAATTTATTAAATTTTCCAAGTTCTAGGATGCACAAAATTATATAAAAATTACCACACAAAGGCAAACTGAAAACTAGGTCAAACTAAGAAACTTTAAAAAGTGTTGGCTTTTTATTTAATTACTCCCAAACTAAATAAATTTTAAAAATATAATTTCACCACTCATCAAATGACATAAAATTCACTTTATCAATTTTTCTTGTGCATTTTCTCAAAAAATTATTTTTTGGACCAAAATGTCCCTAGTGCACTAAACCTAGAAACTTAGGCAAAATTACACATCTAGTGCAATATGTGCACTGTGAGGTGATAAAAAATTAATAAAATGGTCTTAATTGATAAATAAAAGTGTGTAATAAATGTGTGCTATCAAGCGTGTGAGCATAGTGAGGATTACCTTCATTATGCTGCACACTGTGGCAGAAGATGTATGCGCCGCAACGCATGGTGTAGAAACTTGATAAAGTGGAACATGTTTGCTTATGACAATCAAAAAGAGAAGAAGAGAAAGAGAGCATCAGGTTGAGAAGGAGTGGACCTCTCTAGGGCAAGTGAAATTGTAAGCAAGAGCAACATTTTTGACCTATTACTTAATAATTCTACCATATTTTTCTCTTAGTTTAAACTATTGAGAAATTGAATTCATAAGGTTTAAATAGATGATTTCTTACCCTATAATAATAGAAAGGTTCTCTGAAACTAAACTAGTGCTTTGAGACTGGTTTGACTTGAAACGATGAAGTTTTAAAGCTATAGGCAATAGTGAATGCGAGTAAGGGAAATGAAAGAAATTAGGTGCTTGACTACTATAATTGGAACTTTTTGTCAATGGTGAAATTAACTTTAGGTGCCTAATTGTATGATTATCATGTGTGAAGTATTGAAATCACAGAAAGGAGTAAAGTAAGGTTTTGAGTACACATGTAACCCTTTCTTGCAAACAAAAGAGTTGAAGTAACCATATAGTTTAATTTGTTTATTAACTATTATAACTGTATAGAAGTAATGGCATAATTGTGAAATTGTAGTTTTTGTGAGTTTTTGTGCAATGATTTTGCATTGTGAATGATTTAGAATGAAATCAGATTTGTGAAAGGAATGTTTAATGAATTTTAACTTTATTTGTTATGTTTATATATATATGTATGTATGTATGGTATGACAGTGTGGAACTGAGATAAATTGTGTAAAAAGCACCCACCCCCAGTATATGTGGGGATGTATGTGTGGAGATGTGAGTGAAAAATCCATCTGATGGTGTGAGGTATTCTTAGGAAGAATTCAAGAAAATATTCTTTGATTATTACTTCCCAACATCTTGTTGCATTGAAAAGAAGGAAGAGTTTCATTCATTCAGACAAGGGTTCATCAAAAGATTTAATGACCTATCGGCTTATTCTACATATCTACAGTATCATAATGAAACTAAGTGGAAAGCAAAATGGTTGCTAGAGAAGATGCGTCTAAAATACAGGTAGCAGATCAGTTAACTAAATGTGACTACATATGCAGAGATGTGTCACAAGTTGAGAACTGCTACTAGAAAGGTAGAGAAGCTGAGGCTGAAAAGAAGAGAGATGGTATGGGAAGGTTTGCTTCTTCTTTAGGTCCATTGGACAATGTTTTGAAGACTATCCATATCGCGGTCCTTAACAGTCTGCCTTATGTCAACCATCATATTTCTTAGCTCCTTTAAAACCTCATCATGCTTGTCCTCAATAATGACTCAAACGGCTAAACTTGTTATTCTTGCCCTTCCCCATTCACTGGTAATTGCTTATCCATACACCTAGATTGAGCACCTTTAGCATGAACACCTCTCTTCATTATTTTTTCTCCCCTCCTAATGATGAAAAAGAAAAATGAAAGTAAGCATAAGGGAAAGAGATGTATAATGAACAATGATAAGTTGCCATAACTAAGGATGAATGCAATCAAAAAGAAAATTACTAGATCTTGAAACTTAGGAAATTGATACCAAACTATAACCTCTCCTAATGTCAACCTGATAATAAGAGGGGTTAACACAATCACCACATCTTATACCAAATTGTCATCAATAAAATTATTTAAAATGCTTGGGAACCTAAGACTTCTTTATTAAAAATCACTTGAAATCAATTACACATTAGATAATACACAACGAAAGACAATTTCATGCATTCATAACTTCAAACACATGAACCAATAAAAAAGAAACAAGATTAGAAAATAAGGCATACACCGTGATGTGTGTAACATCATGGATTTTTTAATCCCATGATTAACTATTAACTGAGGGTAAAGTGGTAATTAGTATGGAATTAGATATCTAGATTATTACTGGATAGTTTGATTTGTTGGAACATTGTATGAGCCAATATGGGTGAGAAAATAGCATTTTGGTCAAAGTAAGTGTGTGTGGTGAGAATTATTCTCATTATCCCATGTCTCACTGCTTATGCTTCATGCATCAAGGCACATGGATTAAAAAATGACCCCATAAGTCGTGAATTATGGGTAAATTTTAGAAGGGAGAATCTAAAAACACTAAAAGGAGATGAGAGAAAGTTAAGGTCTGCTAAGGCAAGCTATTTTGGCACGATAAAAGGTGCTTCTGATCAGTAACTTAGTGGGTAAGCTATGTATAATCCTTACCTTTCATTCTACCCAAATTCTTAAATTTGAGTTATAGAGAAATTGAATAGGTGAAATTTTAGGGGTTTGATTCTTGTCTAATGGTAATAAATAAGTTCTTATAAGTTAAATTAGAGCTTTGTGACTAGTTTAAAGCTGAACGATAGAGTTTTGAACTCGTAGGCTTGATTTGACCCTAAATTAAGAGGAAATTAAGGTGAAATTCTAGTTTGAGTGAAATGACATAGGTTGAGCTAATGTAAAAAAGTAATGAGTAGTAATGAACTTAAAATGGATAAAAGGAAAAGAATATATGGCTAAATATAGCCATAAGTAGTAAATATGTATTTTTATCAAGTGGACCAAATGACTAAATTGTGCCAAATGTATTCAAATTGGCATATTGAGTATGTGAGTTGAAAAAGGAAACTTATGATAAGCTATAGTGGTAGTTGAAATATATGGGTAACCTTTCTAGTGATAGAGGTTAATGTAACTGAATAACTTCATTTGTTTGACTATTTATATTAACTATGTGTGATTTTATTATGTAGTGTATGAAATTGTTTTGAACCGAGCATGTTTTGTTGCATTGAATATTTATTGCATAAAGATATTTTAGTTAAACAAATAATGAAATCTGTGTAATTTGGCATGAAAATATGTATATATATACATGAGTAAAGTGGTGATTGGAACCTATAAATGGTTTAGAAAGCATGAACATAGGGGTGGGAGTTCACCCGAGTGGAGAGGTGGTGATAAGACTATATGACATATTCTCCTTAGTGCCTAACAGGGTACAATGTTGGAGAACAACCTAGTGATAAGCCTGGCTGACCCAAACTCCATTCTAGTCTGCTTCATAACTGTCTAAAGGTCTAACAACTTTATTAGTAATTCAAAAACACTATTAATTCATTAATCACTCAAAATTTACCAATTTATCCTTTTAACATTTTAGAATTCAAGGTTTGGAATTGAGAATGTTATGATAGGGATTGTCGTTTGCCTTCAAAGTTAAACTAAAGTTAACCCTAATGCAATATAGGGCCAGCCCTAGGTCATCTCCTAAGGAATAGTCTTAGTCTAATTGAAAGTTATCTAGTGAAATAAATCACCCAAATTTGAAGGAGTTTAGTTACCTAACTAATTATCTAGTAAATTAAACTAGCAAACTAAACCTAATTATGAATGGAATGGACTTCCCTTTTAATGTAGGAACCCTAGGGTGTTGCTAATAGAAAAATCCTAGCTTCTAATTAATTATGGCAGCTCACTCAACTTCTCTTTCTTGGCTGAAAAATGCATTTACTTAAGACAACTATCTCAAGCAACCTAGCCACACTAATTCAATTCCTTAAGTGCTATGACAAGCCCCTTAGGTAACATCACTAGCTTAGCTCAAGAATTAACAAAGTTTTTTTTTGTTAAAATTCATTCCCAATTGCCACTAGCTAAAGCTGTACCTAAGCTCAAAATTATGAAAACTCAAGCAACTCATCAAGTATTCACCACACAATTACATGCTAGGCTAATACAAGATATTCACCCATTGAGATCACATATTACCATGCAAATTCATAGAGTGAATGAAATTCGAGCAACACATAAGTCATGAAATTAAACTCAATAATCTTGTTTCAACATTACAAATTACAAACAACCATGTAACTAAAGTCAAATTGAACCATAATTAATAATAGTCATAGTATTCTAATGGAATTGAAACAAGATGAAAAATAGTTGAGCTTAGCCAAGTGAAGACTTCAAAACTCCTCTTTCATCAACTCTCCCCTAGGATTACATAGAGTCTCTAGCTAGAAAATATCAAGAGCACTTTGCTTCCTCTATGAAACACAACTAGGCCGTGGCACATGCTTCATGCTTCTTGATAGATTGAGCTTCAAATCTCCTT
Organism: Prosopis cineraria; assembly: GCF_029017545.1. Taxonomy (NCBI): domain Eukaryota; kingdom Viridiplantae; phylum Streptophyta; class Magnoliopsida; order Fabales; family Fabaceae; genus Prosopis; species Prosopis cineraria. The sequence continues at coordinate 4,086 of NW_026557333.1, read as the reverse complement.
ATAGTTGCTTGGGGTTAGTTTGGCCTTAAAAAGAGGAGAAGAATGGTGGAAGAATTGAGTATATTTGATAGTAAAATGAGGGAGAAATGGTGGCTAGACGTGATGCATTATAGAGAGAAGGAGGAGAAAATGAAGAACACTAAGAACAAGAGAGAGAAAATGTGGAAAATGAATGAATGAGTGTTTGATCTAATTTGAGGGGGTAAATGGTGTGCTCCCCCTTATTTCCTATTAGCTGAAGGTTAATTAAAAAAATAAGAAAATAAATTAAAATGGAAATGGGAGTCTTGTCACACTTGTAAGGTGGCAACCTCCTATTGGTTTGTAGATGATTCCAATGTGTGTGTAATTTCTCATGTGTTATCCACATCATTTAAGCCAATTTAATATCCCAAAAATAGCATAAATCACGTGCAAATTCTTAGCCATTGACCTCAAGGAGTGTTGACTTCAATTGCCCAATTGATGTATAAGCTACATGCCACATATGTCATATAAATCACATAATTCAATTAAATGGCATGTGATATAATAAATCTAATTAATGTCCAGAATTAAATTCATATTAGAAGAGAGAATTTATTAAAATTAACTAAGTTTTATACTGCACAAAATTATATAAAAATTTTCACACAAAGGCAAACCGAAAACTAGGTTCAAACTAAGACACTAAAGAAAGTGTTGACTTTTTTATTTAATTATCCCAAACTAAAATGAATTTTAAAAATCTAATTTTACCACTCATCAAATGGACATAAAATGGACATTGTTAATTTTTATTGTACATTTCTCAAAATTTTAATTTTTAGACCAAAATACCCCTAGTGCACTAACCTAGAAACTTGGGCAAAATTCTAAATCTAATGTAATGTGTGCACTTGAAGGTGATAAATAATTAATAAAAGGGTCCTAATTGACAAATAAAACTGGGTAACAATATGTTCTGTCATGTTACAGTTCTTTCCTCCTTTTAGGAATTTTGTCATCAAAATTCAAAACCTAATTTAACTATATACCTATGAGAATAGGTGTGAATACAACTACTTTATCTTGTCATTTGTCTCCAAGTGGCATCATCAAGAGTCATGCCCTTCTAAAAGACTTTAACCTGGTGAATTCTGTTATTCTTAGTTGTCTATTCTTCACATTTATAATCTACTTTGGTTTAGCCTTATAAGTTAGGTTCTTTTAAAGTTTCATATCTTATGGTTCAATGATATAAGAGGGATTTGGTTAGTAGTTTTTGAGCTGACTCACATTAAAAACATCATGAATTCCTAACAAATGAGATGGCAAAGTGACATGATATGCAACTAGTCCCATTTTCTTTAAAATCTCAAAAGGACTAATAAATCTAACAGTCAGCTTCTTAGCTTTTGTTGACCTTCCTGTATTAGTCATTAGTATGACTCTCAAAAACACATGGTCGCCCACTAAGAATTCTATATCAGCCTCTTACACATATCGACATAATTCTTTTCCTAACTCTAAGCCATTAACAGATTCTGATTTATCATTTGAATCTTTGAGTTGTCTAGTCCGTTAAATTTAGTCCCAAAAACTATTTCTCTTAACATGCCCTTTAATGTTTAGATAATCCTCTTGGTCTGACTATAATATCCGTAAACTTTTAATTTGAGAAACTAATTGCTAAGTAGGGGTAAATAAGTAATTAGAGGATTAATAGTGGTTTTAGATGATAAATTAACGTTTTGACTAGTTGAATTACTAAATGGTTAAGAACGGATGATGGAACGATAGTCTAGAGTAAATCACGCAAGCAATAGTGAGATTTTGCTAATATACCATATGGACACGGCATGTGTTGTATGTGCCACAGTGCATGGCATAAAATGTGGATAAATGATGCATGAATCAATTCATGAGGTAGATAGGAAAGGGAAGAAGAGAATGAAGGAGAGGAGGAAGACGTCAGCTTTGCTAGAGAAGAATTCATTTTTAGAGTATTACAAGTTAGTTTTTGTAACCTTCCCCTATATTTGCTTAATACAGGAGAAGATTAACTAAATCACCACATCATACACACCAATAAGTAATCAAAGAATTGTTGTAAAGCTTTGGCCGAAGACTTATTTGCAAATCATCAAAAACCATAATGCTTTAAAGCAATACACAGTGAAAATAATCATATATATTAATCTTATTCATTGCATACATTCAAAACCTCAAATCAAGTTGGAAACTAGGCCATGCACCACGGCATGCAATACGTGCACTATGGCATGTCACACAGAGCCACACACCTAAACTTTCTATGATATACGTCCGCGGCATGTGACACCATGTGTTACGATGTGCCAATCTGAGATTTCTACTATCATTTGATAACAAAATGACAAACTTCTAGCGTACGCCATTTTCACATACAATGTCTGATCAGAGTAATTCAAGCTTTCACACAAAACTTATCTCATAAGCTAGCTAATCAATAGTTTAGACACAATATAATGGTCTAATTATAAATTGGATACTCGGGTGCAAAAATTTACTTTTTATAAAAATTCCACACACCCAATCACTCAAATCAATCCCTTTCTCTCTTTAGATCACACAAGGGCCTTAAAACAAATCTAAAAAGACCTAACACACTTGATTTACCATAGCATATCACGTATATACATATATATCAAAATTCAACCATTCAACATGTTGAACCCTGTTTTTAATGATTGCAAAATAAAGAGAAGTTTTGTGCATTTTAGGCTTTCTTAATTAAAATAATTGGCTTAATATTAAAAATGACTAAGTGAGAGCTTATATGAACAAAAGGTATGCTATCCTGTTAGTTAAGTATTTGACTTAAGTATAATCCCTTATACTTGAAGTTGTCTTATTTCAAAAATATTTCCAAGTGTTGATAACACTGGTACTAGATACCTTAACGCCAGGTTACCTTTGTTATCTTCACTGTTCTATTAATTCATGGTTCATATAACACCGATCCTACTCATTCTAACACTAGTGTTACCATTTTAAAACTTGTGCAATTGACTCTCTGTTACTCAAATGTTTTTCCTTGCATGGTACTATCTTTCAACATCGGTCGTATTCTTTTTATCCTTGATTGAGTTATGTCAACACTTATGTTACATGGTTAGCACTTGTACTAAGTTTTGCTCAAATTTGCACAACAACTTTGCTAACATCTTAACGCCCAATACAGTCCTTTCTTCTATCCTATGAAGAGATTCGATTAATATATTACTTTAATGTTTTTTCCTTTTAACATTGGTGCTAAAAATCTTTTCAGAAATATCTATTCTTCTAAAAATGTCAGAATCTTTGTCTTTTATGTATTGGACTACATTAGTATGAACAACACCTGTGCTAAAACTTTCTTTTTGTGTCTGTTCATAACTATAACACCGGTGCTAGATCATAGTAACACTAGTGCTACTATGAATCTTTATGCTTTTTTTTCGTATCTATTCTGAAGTCATCAAAACTCAACTTTTAATCCTTCTTTTTATCTAAAATCAATTGTCTTCACTCCATATCCTTACTAAATGATATCTAAACATAATTATCTCTTAAAGTTCTTCTAGCTGCTAATATTTGTTTTGATCACCAAGCTTGCTTTCTGTTATATCAAAACATAAGCTTCAACCACTTTTGTCAGAAGCATTTAATGTTTTTTAGCCATTACTATATAAAAGAAGAAGTTCTGCTGCCATAAAGCACTATTCTATTAGCTAGTCCATTAGAGAACCTCAGAGAAGCTTGAATATCCAAGGAAACTCAAGCAAGAAGGAAACAAAACACAAGCAACCTCCAACAGAAAATTTATGAGTCCTAATGGATATTTATGATTCTCAACTATAAATAAGGCTCATTTATGAAACACTAAAAAGGAGGAACAAACAAGAACAATAAAAACATTTTATATTTATTTTGAGTATCAAAGTTCGCCTACCTTCTTTTTATCTTTTAGTGATAGAGAGCTTCATTGATTATATACCTACTCTAAAAGAGAGTTTAAAAGCAGTAGTAGTTTTATTCTTGAACTTACTCTATTTATCCCTATTTATAACTTCAAAATAAAGGGAACTTAAGCTCAGGGAGCTT
>NW_026557332.1:0-24599 GCF_029017545.1 Prosopis cineraria | reverse complement strand
TTGTAACATTTCAAATTTTAATCCTTAAATTATTAAGGAATTAATCAAGTTTATTATGATCATTGAGTGATTTGATGTGGTGTTGGTCAGAGAGGTCTAATAAGTGTATTCAGATGTGATTTTTAGCTCTAATTGGGTCCGAAGTGAAGTTGGCCCACTTGAGCATTGAAAAAGGAGAAAAATGTAACATCCCAATTTAAATTTTAATAGTTAATTTGGGTTAATAGAAATTTTAAAAAATATTTTGAGGTAAGCAAATTAGTAAAAAAATGATTATTAAATCTAACTTAGAATATAATTTAAAATTAAAAAAAAATTAAAATTTATTAAATAAAAAAATTATTAAATTATTATTATTATTATTAAAAAAAAAGAGAAAAGGTATAAAAAAAGGAAGAAGAAGAAGAAGAAAATTGGCTTCCTCTTCGCGCTCTCCCAGTGCAATGATTATGTTTATATAACAATAATAAAAAAAAAGAAAGAAGAGAGAGGAAAGAAGAAATAATAAAAAAAAATGTGGGACCCATTAAATTTTTATAAAAACTCACCTGTTTCCTTCGTTTCTTCATTTCTATCCTTCGTGCGCGAGCTAAGGTAGAGTGAGCGTGAGTTGCTAGTGCGGAGATCTGAATTTTTAAGGTAAGAGTTTTTAAAAGGATATTTAGGGTGTGATTTCAAGCTTTTTAAGATTAAGTATGTGTTTTAAAATTTTTCTTAGTGATGCTTTCTCTTTGGTTTTTGAGTTTGTGGTGGCAGAAAATTTAGGATTTGGAAGAGGGATGAATTTATGTTGAATAAATATAATTTTTAAGGTTGTTAGTAGTATAATAAATATTCTAGAGTATAAATCTATTGATGATCTTTGAATTTGTGGCTTAAGGATCAAATCCTAGACTAGATTTTTATTAAATTTGAAAATATATGTTGAATTATTGAGGTTTAGATGATTATTTGGAATGAGAAATGAATTATTATGGCTATAGGATTATGATTCTAAGCTTGAGACTCAATTTTTAATTTTGGGTATTTTAAGTGCGAATTTATGAAATAAAAAGAAACTTTTGATAATAGAAATTAATTTAGAAGTTGATTTTTAGATTATTAATGTTTATTGATGAGTAAAAGAGAAGTTAAAAATTTTATTTAATAGTATTAACTCTAGATTTGTATTAAGATTGAGATTAAAAATTATGTGATATTTTTAATTCTATTATTAGAATTATTTTATTAGTTTCAATAATTGAAACTAATATTTATAAATAATATGTTATCTGTAGATTGTGTTGTTGGTGAAGATTGTGGTAGGAGAGAAATTTGAAGGAATAATTTATTGAAAAAAGCCACGAGGTAATCATGCTTTTAATTTGTGATTAGTGTTACTTCATGTTTATTGGGTGATTATTGAGAAAATTATGAATTTTGTAATATTGTATAATTGTGTAATATTATTATGAATTTGTTTGATTATTGTGAGAGGTGTGGAAGACTTGCTATTGTTGTTGTATTTATGTGCCACATGATACGCCCCTTTTGGAGCTCAATAGGTGGCTTGTAAGGGCTCGGGCTAATCTACCTTTGGTCGGATAATTTAACACCGAGTGAGGGCTACGGCTCGAGGTTAATGGAGGGATATAAGGATGGTTGTTTTGTGTATTGTAATATTTCTTATATTTATTGGAATTATATTATTTTTATTCTCATTAATAAGCACACACTTAACTGTTTGTATATACTATCATAAATTGGCTTTGGTTGCTGAGACTTTTGAATCTCATTATGTGGTTGACAATTTTCAGGAGAAGAGCCACGAGTGACACGTGGAGGAGTCCTAGAGGTTTATGGTATAGATCCACTGTCTCTTTTGAGTATTTGATTTATGATTTATAATGTTTATATTGTCCATATTAGAGCTTTTTGTTTATTGATAATTATATGAATATATGATGTAATCATGCCTTTCAAATTATTTCTATTTTTAGTACAATTTGGATGACTGTAATTTTAATATTTGGTTTACTTTGGATTGGTTAAAATGGCATGATTATGAGGCCAAATAACTGACTTTTTTGAAAATTGACTAAATTATTTATTTTACTTGTTGGGAGTATAAGGATGGATAAATGTGATTTAGTTTACTTGTGGGAGTATAAGGATGGACAAATGTGATTTAGCCTAATGGCATGTGGGAGGTAAAAATTTAGTTGAAATGTTGTATTGTGCGAGTTGAAGCCAATTATAAAATTTTTTATATTAAAATTATTGATATAAAATGTGTTGGGTGGCTGTAATCCAACTATAGTTGAGTTAAATTATTTAAAAAAAATTGGTGTGTTACAAATCTTGGTATCAGAGCTACATGTTTCAAAATTCTTATATAATTATGAAGTTGTTACACATTAACCTAATTTATTAGCAATATACATTATTAAATCATAATGCTCTCCATTATTTTTCTTATTGTGAGATTAATGTTGATTTAATTATGTGACTTCCATCCTTTAGGAGGGGAGAGATGGTGTCCAAGACTAGAAGAGGTGGTGAAATTACCGGTGATTCTATAAAGTCAATAGAAAATGGCATACCTTACTGCCACAATCCGAGCCCACACAGCAACAATGGGGCAGGGCGAGCCCATACAGCCACAACCAAGGCAGGGTGAGCCAATCATGAGGCAAATAATAGATCTAATACAGAATCTTAGTGACTGCATGAAGAGGCAAGAAGAAGAGTTGGCCGCTTTAAGACAATATAAGGAGAATGCCAACCGAGAGGGAAATGGCCAACAAGAAGGAAGCCATACCAAGGTATACAATATGAGCCAATCTGCTGATGAAGGCTCACCTTCCTTTCTCACCATGAAACGAGAAGAAGAAGTGTGAGTCAACTAGAACCTAAGCAATAGACATCTATAATCACAAGATCTGGAGTACTTTTTGTAAGTTTAATCCTCCTACTTTCGATGGAAATCTTAAGCCAGCGTTGGTTGAAGAATGGATAGATCATTGGAGAGTATTTTTCGTATGGTTGTGTGCACTTCTAATCAGAAGGTGTAGTTGGAAATATTCCTGTTACAGAAGAGTGCTAAGAAGTGGTGGGAAACATCAGGATCGAAGGATGATTTCTCTCTTACTGGGAAGATTTTAAAGCCATACTGTTCGAGAATGGACAAATGTGATTTAAGGAATACGGTTTAAGGTAAGGTAAGATTTAAAATAATTCTCGAACAGTATGGCTTTAAAATCTTTTCAAGTAAGAGAGGAATCATCCTTCGATCCTGATGTTTCCCGCCACTTCTTAGCACTCTTCTGTAACAGGAATATTGCCAGTTGCACCTTCTGATTAGAAGTGCACACAACCATACAAAAAATACTCTTCAATTGATCTATCCATTCTTCAACCACCGCTGGCTTAAGATTTCCATCGAAAGTAAGAGGATTAAACTTACGAAAAGTATTCTAGATCTTTGTGATCGTGGATGTCTGTTACTTAGAGTGGAGACTCACATTCTTCGAACTAGTCTCATGGTGAAAATAGGAAGGTGAGCCTTCATCAGCAGATTGGCTCACATTGTATACCTTGGTATGGCTTCCTTCTTGTTGGCCATTTCCCTCTCGGTTGGCATTCTCCTTATATTGTCTTAAAGCGGCCAACTCTTCTTTTTGCCTCTTCATGTGGTCACTAAGATTCTGTAGTAGATTTATCATTTGCCTTATGGTTGGCTCACCCTGCCTTGGTTGTGGCTGTATGGGCTCACCCTGCCCCATTTGTTACTGTGTGGGCTCCGGTTGTGGCAGTAAAGGTATGTCATTTCCTATTAGCTCTATAGAATCACCGGTAATTTCGCCACCTCTTCTAGTTTTGGACACCATCTCTCCCCTCCTAAAGGATGAAAGTCACATAATTAAGTCAACACTAATCTCAAGACAAGAAAAATAATGGAGAAGCATTATGATTTAATAATGTATATTGCCAATAAATTAGGTTAATGTGTAACAACTTCATAATTTATAAGAATCTTGAAACATGTAGCTCTGATACCAAGATTTGTAACACACTAATTTTTTTTAAAATAATTTAACTCAACCATAGCTGGGTTATAGCTACCCAACACATTTTATATCAATAATTTCAATATAAAAATATTTTATAATGGCTTTAACTCGTACAATACAACATTTCAGCTAAATTTTTACCTCCTACATGCCATTAGACTAAATCATATTTGTCCATCTTTATACTCCCAACAAATAAACTATATCACATTTGTCCATCCTTATACTCCCAATAAGTAAATAAATAATATTTAGTCAATTTTCAAAATAAGCCAGTTATTTGGCCTCATAATCATGCCATTTTAACCAATCCAAAGTAAACCAAATATTAAAATTACAGTCATCCAAATTGTACCAAAAATAAAAATAATTTGAAAGGCATGATTACATTTATATATTCATATAATTATCAATAAACAAAAAGTTCTAATATTGGCAATATAAAACATTATAAATCATAAATCAAATATCCAAAAGAGACAGTGGATCTATGCCACTAAGCCTTTGGGACTCCTCCACGTGTCACTCGTGGCTCTTTTCCTGAAAATTGTTAACCACATAATGAGATTCAAAAGTCCCAGTAACCAAAGCCAATTTATGATAGTGTATACAAACAGTTAAGTGTGTGCTTATTAAGTGAGGATAAAATATAATATAATTCTAATAAATATAAGAAATATTATAATACACACAAACAACCATCCTTATATCCTTCCATTAACTTCGAGCCGTAGCCCTCACTCGGTGCTAAATTACCCGACCCAAGGTAAATTAGCCCGAGCCTTTACAAGCCACCTATTGAGCTCCAAAAGGGGCGTATCACGTGGCACATAAATACAACAATAATAGCAAGTCTCCCAACACCTCCCACAATAACCAAACAAATTCATAATAATATTGCATAATTATACAATATTACAAAATTCATAATTTTCTCAATAATTACCCAATTAACATAAAGTAACACTAATCACAAATTAAAAGCAGGGTTACCTCGTGGCTTTTTCAATAAATTATTCCTTACAAATTTCTCTCCTACCACAATCTTCACCAACAACACAATCTACAAATAACATATTATTTATAAATATTAGTTTTAATTATTGAAACTAATAAAATAATTCTAATAATAGAATTAAAAATATAACATAATTTCTAATCTCAATCTTAATACAAATCTAGAGTTAATACTATTAAGTAAAATTTTTAACTCCTCTTTTCTCATCAATAAACATTAATAATTTAAAAATCAACTTCTAAAAATTTCTATTATCAATTTTTTTTTATTTCATAAATTCGCACCTAAAATATTCAAAAATTAGAAATTGAGTCTCAAGTTTAGAATCATAATCCTATAGCCATAATAATTCATTTTTCATTTCAAATAATCATCTAAACCTCAATAATTAACATATATTTTCAAATTTATAAAAATCTAGTCTAGGATTTGATCCTTAAGCCACAAATTCAAAGATCATCAATAGATTTATACTCTAGAATATTTATTATACTACTAACAACCTTAAAAAACTATATTTATTCAACATAAATTCATCCCTCTTTCAAATCCTAAATTTTCTACCACCACAAACTCAAAAACCAAAGGGAAGAATCACTAAGAAAATTTTTTAGAACACATACTTAATCTTGAAAAGCTTGAAATCACACCCTAAATATCCTATTAAAAACTCTTACATTAAAAATTCAGATCTCCCGCACCAGCGACTCATGCTCACTCTGCCTCAGCTCACGCACGAAGGATAGAAATGAAGAAATGAAGGAAACAGGTGAGTTTTTATAAAAGTTCAGTGGGTCTCACATTTTTTTTTATTATTTCTTCTTTCCTCTCTCTTCTTTCTGTTTTTTATTATTATTATATAAACATAATCATTGCACCGGGAGAGTGCCGAAAGAGGACGCCACTTTTCTTCTTCTTCTTCTTCCTTTTTTTATACCTTTTCTCTTTTTTAATAATAATAATAATAATAATTTAATAATTTTTTTATTTAATAAATTTTAATTTTTTAAATTTAAAATTATATCCTAAATTAGATTTAATAATCATTTTCTACTATTTTTCTTACCTCTAAATATTTTTCAAAATTTTTATTAACCCAAATTAACTATTTAAAATTTAAATTGAGATGTTACAAAAAACATGAAGGGATTATCTCTGTGCCATATGCCGCAGAGTGCATGAAGGGATTATCTCTGTGCCATATGCCGCAGAGTGCAGCATATTCGTTGCGGTGCACAGATGACAAATGAAGGAGGAGGACCTCAAAGTTTCTAGTAAACTTGTTATGAACAGACAGAAAATTAGAAGAAAAAAAGGGAGAAAACAAATAGCAAATGACATTCCTCTGTTAAGGCATGAAGATTCAAAGCTTTGAGAGCATTTTAGACCCTGTAATCACTTAAGGTGAGTTCCTCAAATCCTAATCTCCCTTTCTTTTCCATTTCTTGAAGTTTTTGGTTAGGTTTTAAGATGAGATGATATTTTCAGTCCATATAAGCTATGGGTCTAAATTCATTAATTTAAATGGAGTTAATGAGAGTTGTTTAGAGTAATTAAACCTAGTAGTAGTGGTTGTGGAGGTTGGTTGGTGAATATTATTAATATCAAAAATGGTATTAATGAAGGTCGTTGGAGGAGTTTAAATGCCTTTAATGAAGGTTTAATGACTCATTAATTACAATGTGAGTTAAAGAGACTTGGTGTACCCAATAAGTAAGCTCAAATGCATGAAATAAACGTATTGAGTATTGTAGAAGTTGTAGAAGTGAAAATGTGAGAGTTAAAAATGTGTTTTTAACAATGTGATGAGTTTAGACTTGATTAATTATAAATTAATCATTTGAGCATTGTGTTTGGCTTGGAAAGCAAACTTGGAAGCTAGTTATTGAGGGGTAAAACTTTAACTACTCAAATATTTGAGGTAACTAATGGAACTCTATTTTAGATAGTTATTTATTAATTGTGTTATAACATGAAATGTGTTTATTTGTATGTACAATTGCGATTTGTGAATGTGTAAACAAGTTAGGAAACATGAGCTAATATATTTGCTTTGATTGAACAAAAATGCAAAGATGAATTCAAAATGAATTTCAAATTACACTGTGGTATTGGAACAAGTAGTTGACGATTGGTATGATAAATTTGATTTGTGATTAAGTATAATGGGATAAAAATAATTGTGTTGAGATTAAAAATGATAAATATATGTGATATATGAGAAAATGAGATTGATGCTTACTTGGGTAACGCATTGTCGTAAGCCCAACATGTCGGTATTGAAATAATGAAATTGTAAATGGGTGAGTATCGTATATTGTATGATCAGTTGGTGAGAATTCACTTGGGAAAGGAGTAGATTAAAATTTATATAGTATTTTTGGTTGTCTTTCGATGCAAGAGGATATAGCCTTGTCTCATAGTTTGTTGAGAGATTGTTCCATAGTTTGTTGAGGGACTAGAACCTAGCTATTTCCATTAGTTTATTAAGAAGATTAGCTTAGAATATACGACACTCTAGAGATTTGAGAGTGGGAGAAGTCATAGTCTGAGAGTGAGTTTTGTGATCTTTGGCCAGGTCATACCTCATAATTGGTGAGCTTGCATAATTCAGTCACACAAACGAAGCCTTGTTTGATATTATAGCCTACGGTTTTAGTCGAAGAAAATAAGAAAGATAGAAAGATGATTTGATCATGCATATGTGTTTATCTGATGTGTTATATGATTGTTTAAGTTTGTGGCAAGTCATGATAATAAATCAGGCCATTGTCACATGTCTGTATGTTTTGTGGCAATATGTCATGTGATTCGATATCAGAATTGTGAAAATGAGTTATGAGTTAAATTGAGAAATAACAATTTGTGTTTCATGTATTAGAACATATATCTTGAGAAAATTACCTTTTTTTGTGTCCCTTCAATTGATATGTAACTGTATAGGGTAGGTGTATCTTAGTTATTGAGTGGCTAGATTCATCCCTCTCTTTCAATATTTTACAGGCTTTAACTTCAGTGCAAAAAGGGGAAAAAGCTACAGAGGTTTAGAAATCCAGGATTCTTATTGTATAGCCTCTTGACCTTATTTATCTTTGTGTAATAAATGATATATTGCCAATTAAGTTTATATTTTGTATATACTTACACTTTTGAAGTTTATAATTTTGAATGTATTTTGAGCCCTAGGTTGTGTTTTGTAAGTTGCTTAAGTGTATAATATAGCCAAAATATTAATACAAGTATGGGGATGTTCAATTGATTGCAACTGTCAATGATGTTGTTGAAATGTAATGCTAAAACCTCCCATTTTTGTTTTTAGTATTAAAGGATTGAGGGGTGAAAATTTAATATAGGGTGTATATGTGCATGTGGTGTGTTGTGCAGGAAGTCTTGAGTCCAATTAGCATGATTTGCGTGTCAGGAATAGCTTTTAGCACTTATGTGGGTTTTGGACACCTTTTTAGTTGTGAAAGTTGTGAATAATTGCGAAAATGTGTTTGGATATTTAACTTCTTAGTGTGACTTAATTTGAAAGTAAAACTCATGTTATTAACTAGTTTATGAAAAGATCTTTTCATAAACACCTAAATCATCTCATTTCAATGTTGGACGAAGAAATAGGGTATGTTGAAAGTTGTCTAGAATTACTGTCATGTGACAACAACTTTGCTATTATAAACATGCAACATGCTGTGGCACATGACGCCTGTGCCATAGTGTGTGGCATAGCGAGTGAAGAGCTACAATGCTTTTCTTTGTTTTTCAAACAATGATATTTTTTAATTGTTTTCGAATCATTTCACTCATCTAAGGTATCATATGTTTTCGTAATATTATTTTACTTCGATTAATAATTTAATAAATGGTTTTGACTTATTTTGAACTATGAAAACTTGTGATCTCATTTTTATATATTTCAAACTTGGTAATCTTTTGTGGGTTAATTTCTTAATTATTTTGAATTTTGCTAGCTAATTGGGATTAGATAAGGGAGATTTTACATGCGTGCCCATGACAGATATCTTGTACTATTTGGGTTCCTTTAAAGGAACTTATTTTTAAGAATTTCTTCTTCTTTAAATTTCCAATTTTTTGTAAAGAAATTTACATGGTATTTTTGGATAAGTTAATCCTCGGATTAATATTACAAAGTTTATTTTATTACTTTAATGAGTTTGAAAGTACGTTTTGAACAGTTGTTGATAATAATAAGTATTAGCAAACATTTATCCATGTCCATGATTATGTATTTGAAAGTGATTTAGATAATTTAAATTATTGAGGTGTTATCTTTTCATATTGACAAAATAAACATAATTTGGAATGGTCAGCTTTATGAAGCATTATTTAATTATTTTTATATCAAATACTAGGAATATTCAATCCCTTTGTTTGTGTTATAAAATGAACCATTTACTAATTGGATATTAGTTATTATTATTATGATAAATTTAAATTATTGTCTTGTTATACTCTTAGTTGTTCTAAACAACATACAAGATATTCACCTCTTTACTTTTACTCCCTCCAGTTTAAAATATAAATATTTTTTAAACTAATCTTGATTTAAAATATAAGCAATTTAGTACATGTAAATTTTTTTTTTTCATTTTACCCTTTATATGTATTAACTTAGATATTTTTGTAAATATATTTCTTACTCATCATAAAGTGTATTCGTAATTGGGACCAAGGGTAAAAAGATATGTGTGTGTGTGTGTGTGTGTATATATATATATAGGAATGAAGATTTTATTGATATATAAATTTTTTTCAAAAACTGCTTATATTTTAAAGTTTGGATGAGGAGTAGCATTTATAGATTGAGGAGGTAGCCCTCATATTCTATTCAAATAAGTTAATTAATTGTTTTAAATATTTTTTTATGATCTAGCTCTTGAAAGAGATTTATTGAAATTATTTTATAAAAAAAATTCATGATTGAGTATTATAATGTCATTTGTTGTTATACTTGTAAAAACTGTATTGTGTTGGTTTTTTTTATGTAAATTGAAAATTAACAACAAATAATAACATTAAATGAATAAAATGAGAAAAAAGGAAGAATGGTTTTTATAATAAAAAATGAAAATATCTTCATAAATAAAATTTAAAAAAGTATTTTCTTTTTTCATAACCTCCAAATCCCCACAATAATAATTCTATCAAATTAAATGCTTTGATTTGAATATGAAATAATTAAGGCAAACATCAAATGAAAGTTATTAAGGTTTTGATTTGATTGGGTCATTGATGAGAAGAAATGGTAATTGGCTCATAAAAGGAATATCAAGGAGAAGAAGGAGGGAAAGAAAACATTTTGGAAGAGAGGAGGCACAAAGTGAAAGAGAAAAGGAGGGATAGAAAATTTAGAGAAAGCGAAAGAAAGAGAAGAAAGAGAATAAGATAGTGGGGTTGATTCAGGTTGGTTTCTCCGTGGCATTAAAAATCAAACAAATTAGTTGATCTAACTAGCAAACTGACTATATGTTCAATCCAGTTTACTATTTTTTGAGGGAAGGAGTCAACGTGAGTTAATCCGTGTGACTCAAGAAAAACTCAAATCAGACCACTCAATCTTGTGATTTAAGCAAGTTGAGCCAATTAATTTTTCCCCCTCTCAAACAGCTCAAAACAATGCTTTTGGGATTTAAAAAATTACAAAAAATAGATGCTTGATCCTAAAATATGATGTTGTAGATGACTTTGAGAAATTGGAAGAAAGAAAAGGAGGAAGAAGATAATAGACAACTATTAATTATAACTTGGAGATGAAATTTTGAAAAGAAAAAAAGTTGCAAAGAAGACAATGCAAGCGAGATAAGGGACTAAAAAAATTATCACACATGTGTATTTGTGGTTTGCTGTTTCAAATCCAATTGAAAAGGCATCAACTACCCATACTATTGCGAAGAAACTAAGAGGATGAAGAAGAGATGAGGATTGACTCAACAATGGCAGTAAAGAAGAAGAGAGATGAACTTTAAAAATGAAGAGAAAAAGCAAAAAACTAAGATAGAAAAGGATAGAGTACGTTTCTTTAAGCTGCAACAGACATTTATTAGTCAGAATATGCATACCCTTGAAGAATCAATTTGAATGACATTACCTCCCTATCAATCAACTTTTTTTTTTTTTTTTTGTTTACTTACTCGCATCAGGTTAAATTTGTTTTTTTTTAAAAAGAAAACAGTCAATTAGTATTGGTAATTTTTTTTTTGGGCCATCAATTAGCATTGGCATTGTGTCTGGATACTTCTTTAAAATCATAAATTAATGAATACGGATAGGTCTAGGCAGAATACATATTTCCCAAAAAACCTAATATGTAATTTATAAATATTACAATTACAAATATTTTATTCCTTATAATTATTACGTTATATTCATAAAAACATTAAATGAATATTGTATGAGACATGCATTGAGGTTTGGACATGAATGAATGAATATTTCAAGGATTAATATATTTTTATTTTAAATTATGTTATTTTAATTATAATCGTTTAATCCAATTCAACTCCGACTGAACCTTTGATCTCAAAACTCTTATCTTGATTCATTTAATGATCAATTTTATTTGTAGTACTTTGAGTTTCTCAACATGTTTTGCTTCTTCATGCTTGTCAATGATTTTGATTTTGAGTTTGGGTCTGGCATGTTTTTGGATTTTCATATATTGTCCCTTTTTGTGATGCGCAGACTGCTTTAATCATTTCACCCACTCCCCAGGCTTGGTGGTGCATCGCAGTTGAGCTGATATCAAATCTGGACATTTGAATATTTGAACTGGGTTTAAGTGAAGACTCAATTATGTCATGAGTCTTGAGATGTTGGCATGTTCCCGTGATTATCCATGTTTTAAAAATTCATTCAAAAATGAGAAAAATGCTCATAAATCATTTTATTTCATCAATCAATCATAAATGGTTTTTCATAATCAATATTAATTCCACTAAAATGTAATCTTATTAATTTGCCATGAGTGATTTAAGTCATTGTAAATCCCTGAAAACATCTAATGAGAAACCGTGAACAATATTAAGTCATCATAGGTTAAAAAGAAGAAAATTATTGTCTATGTTATGAGTAATACTAAGCTATCATGAATTTCTAAAAGCATCAATTGAAATATCGTAAATTACACTAAGTTTTATATATATATATATATATATATATATATTTTAAATTATTGACATATTTTTATGTTATGCTATAAGTGAGACCAACTCACTATGAATCCTTAAAAGCTTTAATTTTGATACTGTAAATAATACTAAATTATTGTAGGTATCAAACTTCATATTGAAATTTTTTGATTGGATTATTTTCTAGAAAATTCATTTTATTCTTTTAAGATTTGTCATAAGTGATATTAAATAATCGTGTGCATTTAAAGTATGAACTAGTAAACTCTGAGTGATATTAAATTATTGCAGGTTTCAATGCTGGTTAAATTTTATTTATTTATTTTTACTCAGTGGCATTTTCTTGGAAAAAAAATTTATTTAAAAAAATAAATATAATATAACCCGAAATATCATTCTTCTCATAAAAAAAATTTAATTAAATGAATTTAAAAAACTTAAATAATAATATCTCAAACTATGTAGATTTTGATTCTTATTTCAAGGTGCATAGACTTTAGACTTTGATCCTAGGTTAAGTCTTTTCATGTAAATAAATAATTTTTTTATTAATTTTTTTATCTTTACTTTGCATGTGATTCTAAAGGATAATTAAAGAAATTAAAAGGTCAAGTTTAATTTTATACAATCAATTTATGGTAATCATTCTTGTGAATGAGTGTCGTGAGATATCTAGCATCATCCCCACTTGCAATCGACTCCTAAAACTTTTTTGAAAATCATTCTTTTTTATTGTATTGTTTTCCAAAGATTTCCTAAAATTTTGATAGCGACTTTCATTTTTTTACTTTTATCAATTTTTCCTCTTCAAGAAATCAAGATCAGGGCACGACAATACCACTTAGTAGCATTTTTTTCTTACCAATTGTAATTAGAAAAGTATATATTGGTTAGATTTATTAAGCAAGGTTAACCTTATATTTAATACCATTCACGTTTGGTTCGGTCATGTGGGGTGACATAAATCCAAACATTTTGTTAGTCTATTCTCTCGGTTACTCCCCTCAGTATTAAAAGCATACAGCAAAAATAATGGATTAAATGATAATTTTACTTTCGAACTATAAATCTCAGAATGTTTGACTCTAAATTCATTTTTAATGTAACGGTTTTGTTTGAAATTTGAAAAAAATATGTATATTTAATAAGGATAAAGTTAAAAATTATTGAATTTTTAGATCGAGTTTATAAAGTTTAATGTTTTTCTTAATTTATATGAAATATGTTGGAAATGACTTATAAATAAAATTAGAGAAGTATTTTTTCAAAATATTTTTTATTATGGAACACAAAATCAATCTAAAAAAATCTTATAAAAGGGGAAGAAGGGAGTGTTTATTTTGTTGTAACACTTAAGTAAGGTTGACAAGTTATAAAAAATATTTTTAACCGCTTGTTTGGTTGAGGAGAAATGGAAGAGAAAAGGAAGGAATATTTAGATTAGTTTGATTTAAAAAAGTCCACAAGTGGAGTTAGAATTTTTTAATAGAAATAAGATGTGAGAGAAAAGGGTAAATAAAATTAATTAAAAAAATTTTAAACTCACTTCTCTAATCTTTTTAAAATTAAACTCATTAAAATCTTTCCTTTCTTTCTCCCTTACCTTGACACAAATCCTGTTCGCTAAACATATTTTTATACTTTCTGTTAAAAAATATAAAGTATTTTTAATTAAATATCACCCCTATAAAGTAATTATTTGTTTCTAAAATTAATACTATTTTTTATATATATACTCTTATTTAATATGATGTTTCACTTTAAAATAAATATGAAGTTATTTATTCATTAAGAATATTTAAAAAAAACAATAACTATAACTGAAAATATTAAAAATATCTTATATTTTATTTTTTTATATATATATATATATATATATATATCAGAAGTAGAATGTTGAAGGTACGAGGTGGTATACAACAATACAAGAATACAAGTGATGACGTGGCGGAAAAAAGAAGGGCGTTAACAAAAAGTTAAGAAACGAACCGTTTGGGACGTGGTGTCGTTCTGGCCTGGGGACGGCAGATCAGCGTTGAACACTGAAGCAAGTAGAATTCGAAGTTCAGGATGTGAAATGAAGCTTGCGTTTGCCATAAAAGGAATCTTACGTCATCCTACTCACAGACTTTGTCTTCAATGGAGGTTTCTTCAGTGTGCCGTTCCCCAAGTTCAACATCCCTCGACACCCTTGGAACCGTTGTATCTCACTCACAGCAGTTTCGACTCAGTTCAATATATCTCCTCGCTCCCATCTTTCCATCTTCTTAGCATTTGCAGAAATATCAATTCTCTCAAGAATGCCCACGCCTTGCTTCTTGTCCACGGCCTCACTGACGATCTTCTCTGCGTTACCAAGCTGGTTAGCCTCTATGGATCTTTCGGGTTCGTTCAATATGCTCGCACGGTGTTCGACCGAATTCCAAGCCCAGATTTTTATTCGTGGAAGGTGATGCTCAGGTGGTACTTCTTGAATGATATGTATTCCGAGATTGTTCCCTTCTATACCCGCATGAGGGTATCTGTCCAAGGCCACGACGAGGTGGTTTTTACTTTTGTCTTGAAAGCTGCTTGTGAGTTGCGTGATGTTGTTGAAGGTATGAAGGTACACTGCCAAATTGTTAAAACCAACACCATTGATAGTTTTGTGCTGACGGGTCTACTGGACATGTACTCTAAATGTGGAGAAGTACAACGTGCACGAGTTGTGTTTGACGAAATGTTTGATAGCCATGTGGTGTCTTGGACCTCTATGATTGCAGCATATGTGCAGAATGATTCTGAGGAAGAAGGGCTGGTCTTGTTCAATAGAATGAGAGAAGGGTTTATTGCAGGCAATCAAGTTACTGTGGGAAGTTTACTCAAGGCATGCACGAAATTAGGATATCTGCATCAAGGAAAGTGGGTACATGGCTACGTAATTAAAAATGGAATTGAAATGGAACATTTCTTGGCAACGTGTCTTTTGGACATGTATGTTAAGTGTGGGGATATCAGAGATGCTCGTTCTGTTTTTGATGAGCTTTCGACAGCTGAACTTGTTTCCTGGACGGCAATGATTGCTGGGTATACTCAAAGAGGTCACCCGGATAAGGCATTGGAATTGTTCGCGAATGAAAAATGGGCGTGTCTTATGCCCAATTCTCTTACCGTTGCAAGTTTGCTTTCGGCATGTGCACAACTAAGTAATACAACTATGGGAAAGTCACTTCATGTACAAATAATTAAGCTTGGTTTGGATGATCCTGTAGTGAGTAGTGCTCTTGTGTACATGTATGCCAAGTGCCATATGACTGCTGATGCTCGTGACATATTTGAAACCATAACCCATAGAAGCGTAATATCTTGGAACTCGATTATTTCTGGTTATGCCCAGAATGGTTCTGCACATGAGGCTCTTGGGCTCTTTAAACGCATGAGATTAGCCTCATTTTTGCCGGATGCAGTCACATTGGTCTGCACCTTCTCATCTTGCGCTTCCCTTGGTGCTCTTGAACTCGGTTCTTCTCTTCATGCCTTGTCTCTAAAATACGGAACAGTATCATCTAGCGTCTATGTTGGCACAGCACTTTTGAACTTCTATGCAAAATGCGGAGATGCAAAATCAGCTCGTGCGGTGTTTGATGAGATGAGAGACAAGAATTCTGTCACATGGAGTGCGATGATAGGTGGCTGTGGCATGCTAGGTGATGGCAATGCGTCTCTTGCACTCTTCATGGATATGTTGAAGGAGAACTTGGAGCTCAATGAAGTGGTCTCCACAACTATATTAACGGCATGCAGCCATGCAGGAATGGTTGGAGAGGGCCTCAGGCTTTTCATTTTGATGTGTAAGGAACTGAACTTTGTTCCTTCCATGAAGCATTACACATGTATGGTTGATCTTTTAGCACGTTCTGGAAACCTTGAAGCGGCATTGGAGTTTATTAACAAAATGCCTGTCCAACCTAATGTTGGAGTGTACGGAGCTTTTCTCCATGGATGTGGACTTCATTCAAGGTTTGACTTGGGAGAAGTTGCCCTCAGGAGAATGTTGGAGTTGCATCCTGATGAATCTTGTTACTATGTGCTCATGTCAAACTTATATGCCTCTGATGGGAGGTGGAGCCAGGTTAAGCATGTGAGAGAGTTGATGAAGCAGAGGGGATTGAACAAAGTCCCCGGACGCAGTGCAGTGCAGATGGATATCAGCAATGATGCATATGACAGCATGGCAGCTTTTGCCTAGTCATATATATATGCATCATTTTGTCGGAATAAAGATGTTGGAAACTGGTCAGGCTATGAAGAGTTTTTACAACTTGGCAAATGGCTTAAGTGAAATAACGGAAATTCTAGCACCTGAAATATTTTTTTTAGCATTCATTATAAATTTTATGGTAGCATAGATCTGTAAATGAGCGACTTATAGACGGTTAAATGAACCAAATTATCTGTAAATCTTATATCTTGCTTGTTAGTGTCCTAAAGAGCATTATGACCTAAACTTTCTCAAACATGATGTTATTGGAGAGATGAGGCACTGTTACTAGACAGCGACTGCTAACTCGTAAACAATATTATCATAAGAACCCATACGATCTTTATACATTCGACTATAGAACCCTACATCACATCCATGTTCCCGTGCCAAACTTTGGAAATTTTCCAAAAACATGTAAATTTCTTTAATTTGCCATTCAGAAGTATCTCCAGCTCCAAATCTGTAGATTTTATTTTCAATCTCAATAGTGCTGTATCCAGGGACCTTCTGCAGGCCTATTCCCTCCATCCTTGATCTCACCTTTCTGGACTCAACCCAGTTTCCTTCTTCTGCATATATATTAGATAATAAAGTATAATATCCTGTATCATCTGTACTAATTTCCCCAAGCTCCCTTGTGATGCTTCTAACCAAGTCCATCCTCCTGTGTATTCGACATCCATTAAGCAGAGCTCCCCATATGCTAGCATCTACAGGTAGGCACATTGATTTTATCATGTCATATGCCCCATTGATATCACCAGCTCGGCTCAGAAGGTCAACAATAGAGGCAAAATGCTCTGTGTTTGGCTTAATGCCATAATCTTTCATAGACTTGAAATATAACTTACCTTCTTCCACTGATCCTGCATGACTGCAGGCAGACAAGATGTTCATGAAGGTTATTTCGTTGGGTTTTATACCTGACTCTACCATTTCAGTGAAGAGCGAAATGGCAGCATTTATTTGACCATGTATACCATAACCAGAAATCATAGTACTCCATGATACCACACTTTTCTCGGACATGCTATCGAAAACTCCTTGGGCTGTTCTAAGGTCTCCACATTTGGCATACATGTCAGTTAAAGTTGTATCTATATAAAGATCCTTCCTTACGGCCCATGTAATGATCTTATGGTGAATCCATTTCCCCTTCTCTAGATAACCCAAATTGGAGCAGGCTTGAATTGCACTTAACAAGGTTACTTCATTGATCTCAAGACCCTTAAAGTACATTTCATCAAATAGGGTCAGTGCTTCTACCGACATGCCATTTTGAGAAAAACCAGACATCATACAGTTCCATGTCACAACGCTTTTCTGTGTGATCTTTTCAAAAATCATGCATGCCAAATCCACAAAGCCACATTTGGAATACATATCGATCAAGGAGTTATGCACAAACTCATTCATCAACCCTCTTTTTAACACATGGCTGTGTATCAGCTGTCCAAATTGTACTGAGCCGACATTTGCACTTGCTGAAATTGAACTTGCTAGGCTAAAAGAATCTGGCATTATCCCTTGTCTCAACATCTCTGCAAATAGTACCAAGGCATTCTCGCATAAACCCTCCCGAGCAAAAAGTGAAATGAGTGTATTCCAAGTTATAACATTCCTGTTTCCAATTAGATGAAGAAGTTTCTCACAGCAACATCTTTTCTGACAAGCAGCATAGAAATCTATTAGTGCAGGCCCTAGGTCCAAATCAGAATCCATGGCTTTTCTTAAAATAAAGCAATGAACTGACTTTCCCTCTCTCAGACAGCGTAGTCTAGCACATGAGTTTAGAATACTGATCATTGTCACTGCATTTGTTTCCACTTTTGATCCCTGCATTCGGATAAAAAGATTAATGGCTTCTTGGAAGCATCCACTTTGATTATACGATGACATCAAGGATGTCCAAGAAGCAGTACTTGGATCAACGAGGTTCTCAAATATTGTTTCCGCACCCCATAAGTAATCACATTGGCTGTACATAATCAGAAGAAAGTTATTCAAATTTCTATCACTTTCCATTTCTTTTCTGATCACATGTCCATGGACAGATTTTGCTAGCGTCGGACAACCAAATTTGGCACAAGCCTCTGCGACACTAAGGATGGAGACTGAGTCAGGTTCAATCCCTTCAGAAACCATAGAACGAAACGCCTCCAATCCTTCTCTTGCCTCTCCATTCTCAACGTAAGATGAGATGATAGAACTAAATGAAACCACATCCCTGTCACCCATTTTATCAAACACCTTTCGAGCATCACCTAAACTGCACAGTTCACCGTACATACCAAGCAATGAAGTCTCGATAACAGTATCACTATCTAAGCCGCACTTAATTATCCTCCCATGAACCTTCTTACCCACACTCATGTCACCAATTCCAGAAGCAGCACACAGAACAGAGGGATATACGAATCTGCAAACATGGGTCTGCAAAGAAATCATGTGATGATAAAGTGAAACAACATCCTCAAAGAAGTTGTTCCACAAGTGACATTTCATTATCACGCCCCACATAAACGAATCTGGCGACGTAAAGGTCCCGAAGATAAGTCTTGAAGATTGGAGGGAGCCCATCTGGGCGTAAGACTCGATGAGTTTGGTTGAAGCGAGTGGGTTCTTGTGGAGGCCGGTTACCACAAGGTGAGCATGGAGCTGGGTGAGTGACCATAAGCTAGAACACGACCTGAATAATGGCATGTATTGCGTCATTTTTTCTGCTAGTCAACCATGAAAAACTGGTTCTTTTTGCAATCAGTACTTATGATTTCTCCTCGATAACGTGAATTGTTTTATTTCTGAGTAGGTTGGGATTCTGATGATCAGTTGCTACGCACCGAAGACGAACCCGATTAGATTGTGTTTACTTCATTGAAGAAAACGAAGAACATGAAGTCACGACCCATGATAGTACGGTCTCCGAAGGAAAAGAGAATCCAGACCCGTGAAGTACAGCTTATCAGATAGAAAGGTAAGAGCGGCTCTAAATATTTATCAATTTCTTTTATCAACATTAAGCGGAAAAATTACTGAAAAAGGTAACCATCCTGAAAGATGATTTTTTTTTAAGTACTCCTTTGGCTAAAAAATATAAATATTTTTTGATAATTTAAATATTTAAAAATATAAATTTTCAATATTTTAAAATATAATTATTATATTTTTTTAAAAATGACATAGTAAGAAATTACTTTCTATTTGTTTTAAAGTTGAAATCTTTATTAAATAAAGTAAATATAAAAAAATAATGTTAATTTAAAAATAAATAACTACTTTTTTGTTTAAAAATAAAAGTTATTTTTAATCGAATC
Organism: Prosopis cineraria; assembly: GCF_029017545.1. Lineage (NCBI taxonomy): Eukaryota > Viridiplantae > Streptophyta > Magnoliopsida > Fabales > Fabaceae > Prosopis > Prosopis cineraria. The sequence continues at coordinate 4,824 of NW_026557332.1, read as the reverse complement.
TCATTCAATAAAGTAGTTACATACTTTTAAATTGATTTTATTCTTTTTATATTTATCTTATTAAACACACTATAATAAATATAAAATCATTATCAATAGAGGCATTTTTTATAAAAAAAAAGATAATGATTATATCTCAAAAACTAAAAATACCTTATATTTTAAAATATCTAACTTTTTAAAAAATTTTACATTTTTTAATGAAGAAGTACTTTATTTGAGTTTGAGATTTGGTTAAAGATACTTTATATTTTTGAACGAAGTGAAGTATTTGTGTAGAAAAATGACTTCAATTAATTTTTATCCTTGAATTATTTAAACTATTTGAGATCTATTTTTTTTTTCCATATGGATCATCAGTTCATCACTATAATATTGGAATTTTTTTAAAAATAATAAAGTTAATTTACTTTTTTTTGTGGCAGGAACTTAACCGTGAAATTTGAATGAAATAACAATGCAAAAAATTAAAAGGAACGAAATCCATTATATATTTCTCTCCCAACACCAACCCCGCAAACATTTTCTTTTACCTGATAATGGATCTGAGAGTAGAAAAAAAAATATATATTTAGACTGTAAGAATGAATATCATAATACCGTATTTATAATTATTATATCCAACCACAATCAAAGTGCTTTTCTTTAAAATATAAGAATATAAGAGAAGTAAACAAATGTACCGTGAAAATTGTCCAAAGAAATTTGATCACATTGAAAAACCAGTGTACAAAGATTAACCCGTACTGTAATTCCTGATCTCTCTATGTATATACATGAGTATACCATGGAGGCTTTGAAAACCTTCAATAGTAAATACAAATAGGTTTGGTTTAGATGGAAGACTACGTGAAAAGAAAATAGGAAGGAGTGAATACTATATAAAAAAACTACAAAAAATAGTAAAAACTAAAAAGACATTTTCTTCTTAGTCTTCATTTTTTTCTTAGTTTTCTCCCTATCCAAACCAAGGGAAGATGGGCGAGCGCAAGAGGAAGTCATTCTTGAGGGACCAACAAAAGGTCAATGAGTTTTCCAGCAAAGATGATCAAATGACTCTCTTATATTAAATTGGGATTATTAACCTTAGATCTGCCTTCATCTTCATTATTTGGTTGGTCAATGGGTATTTCATGCCTTGGTCTGTTGTGCTTCTCCCTCAGTTGCTTAACTGGGATGTAGTCTCCTGCTGAATCCATACCATAGAATAGACTTGCGATATATGGATGATCCAACCTACTTTGCAAAACAGTTAACCACCAATTCAAATCACAATAATGTTTATAGCATAGTCCATGTCTTTAATTGATATAGTGTTTAAGATGACCAAGTTAAATCACACAAAATATACCTTTCAATGAGAGACTTTTAAGTATAAAAGATATGCAGGAAAAATATATTAGAATTTTAAGAAAGTTGCAAAACAGAAACTCATTATAAATTATATGTTTAAATAAATAGTTCAAGATAGAGTCAAATGACATTGTGACTTTATTTAATAGAATAAGGCCTTATTAATTACCCAAAAAAAAAAAGATTTATTGTTGTTGTAGTCTATCGTTTCTAATGACAAATATCTATTATAAGATTATCTCACCATGTCAGTGCATCAAGGGCTAAAAGATTCTCCTCGGGAACTGCAAACGAAGTGAAAAGATAAGTCTCCTAGTCATTGTCCTCAATTTACATCAAGGGCAAGAAATCAAGAACTAACTAGAAAAGTGCATAAGAGAAATTGTTTGTCAACGTGAAAAGGCATAAAAATCCAAGGAATTGAGTAACCAGATTTACCATATGCCACCAGTAGATTTGGATCAACATGTACGTCAACTAGAACCTAGATAATCACATAGAGGAGGAAGAACCAATGAAAAAGAATAACAAGAACCGTTCTTAACTGCCAACTTAACTATGAACCAAATGAGACAAACTGTTCTGGAATTAACCGTGCTCCAAAAGTCACACTCATAGAACAATTTATGCAGTTCATGAGATGAAGTCAATCAAAACCTGATAAAATGGTTGAGATGAGCCACGGGACAACTTCTGAACCTTTACAGTTTCCATCCATGAACTTGATTCGCAGCATACTGGATCCATACCACATATCACGCCTATGTACTCTGCAAAATATATTGAATAATCAAAATGAGTGAAGAGGGAGGGAAAGCAAGTCTTTGGCTTTTAGGATAACGCAGTACACTTGAAATGCATACGGTGGAATCTGTGATGTACAATGGAAGGCATGTCAACTACGTACTATATACTTTATGCCTCACTTTCTGGCCCAAACGGAATGTGTATTGTGCTTTTTCATATGCCAAAACTTTAGCTGATGCAGCCAGGGTCTCTGCTTCGAGTTCAGAAATTTCATCACGTAATGTAGCAGCCAACTCATAATCTTCACTCGCAATTGCATTCTGGAGGTCTGAACTGCAAATGAGACGTATATAGTAGTTATCATTATTCATGTTGGTTTAAAAAGTTAGATAAAAGCAGCTGTAGGGATCCAAGGATGAGAAAAGAGCAGGCTCACCGGAGACGTATCACACTTAAAGCTTTATCTTGAGCTTCACTTTTTGAAGGCAATCCCCGCTTTTCCTCTTGCTGTTTGATGACCTCTGCTTCAACCTTCAAAAATACTACTTATAAGCAATCCCACTTTGAGAAATTTTAGATAAGATGGAGATAAAGAAAGCATAAAGGGACAAACTCATTCACAGATCACAATCTTTCGAGTTACATATTATTGTTGCAGTCACATAAAAAATCACGTATAGCATTTTTTTTTTTTAAAGTGAGATTATAAATTTCAGATTCAAGCAGACTACGCAAATATTTCAGCACACACTCCTTGATATATGATATCAAACCAGGATTAGTAGCTAAGTTATCTAACCTCAGAAAGTCTGTTTCTCAGTTGCTGTGCCATGTCGTACTGCTCCACGTTCAAAAGATACTGCAGTTCAGAAGTTGAAACCAACAAACAAACAAATAGTTGGGAATTTTTAGCATAAATTCAAAAGATGCATTAAATTATAAAGCTGATTAAAAGGGAGTAGAGGCAACCAAACCTGCACTCTAGTGGCCATGCTTAGCTGGAAAAGTAAGATTGCAATATCATCATAAGCCAATTCACTGCTCTCTGCACTTGCTTCAGATTCTCGTTCTCTCCCTCTAAAGAACCATGCTGCTTCAACCTTAAAACTATTGAACTTTGATGCTCTCAAGAACGATCTCTGCTGACACTGACTCCAAACGCAACATCTTTCATTGATGAAACTTATCTGGAATTTCTTAAATGGTCTAAAAGGGGCCGTCCAAGATGGGGATGATCCATAGATACTGCTTTTTCACAAGTTGTCAGAGTGTTCAACGACACACCTTGCACCATTCTTTAATGCCAACAAAATTCTTCCCTCGACACACAAAAGGGTAAACAGAACCAAAATTAATCTTTTGCTTGCAGAAATGTCCACTTACGTATACTGATGTTTCCAGTAAAGATAAGATATTTCGAAGCTTCTAAACGATAATTTGCAGTCACATCCAACAAAGAATGTGTGTGTGTTTTAAATAACACATACAGGATATTATAGTCGTCCCGTTTCCTCAATGATTGGGTAATTGTGGAAACCGAGGATTAGGAATGAAAGAAGAGCATATAAGTATTAAGTATCATGAGCTTTACTGCTTCATTTTTCCAAAAATCAAAGATGCGTTTCGAATGCGACTGTTGTGAGCAAAGATACAAAATGCAAGTTTGCAAATGATATTCGTCGGAGAAATGAAACAGGTAAAAACATTTGCAGTGTAATCCCTCGGACAAATAATCAGTCGATTAATCATTAATTTCGCACGAAACGAATAGAAATTCGACTAACCAACCGATTCCAATTTCCAACAGGGAAGAAGTCAAATACGAGAGAAATTATAAACACAACGTTCGAGAGCCTCACAATTTGAGCTTGAAGGAGCAAGGAAAGCAAACTTGGGCCACCGAAACGAATGCAGACACTTATTCCGACCCAATTATGAAATCCAAAATGCAAATTCCGATAAGGGTAAATTTATGTGGAGATGTGATTTTCACATACCCATATAGTGTATTTAGATTTAAATTTGAATATATTATCAGATTTAATTAAAAATAGTTTTTTTAAAAATATTTTTTACATTCACACAGATTGAAATTTGAGAACTCACATTATAACTCCTTCTACTAAGATCAATGTGGTTAGGAACATATTTTTATTGAAAAAAATTAGATATAATCTAAAAATTAATTAATGCTATGGCATAGCTAATTTTTTAAACATACCATTAAGAGGCTTATGTAAAATTTGTACGTTCTTATCCATTTTATAAGATATTTTATTAGAGTGACTTGATGTTTAATAATATAAGGTATTTTGATATAATAATTTATTAACGAAGCTGATTCTGAAATTGCCTCTCATTATTTCACTCATTAAATATCTTTCTCTCCTCATCTTGTAAATTTCTTATCCTTTTTTGAGAAATTAAGATTTCAATATGCATTTAATTGAACTAATTGATACTCAGAGATTTACCAAAAAAAGAAAAACCCCTTATAAAATCGGACGGAGGAAATAATAACTTGAATCCGTTAAGTTGGCCAACAAAATATTATCTTGAATGTCAGATTCCCAACTTAACCCTATTATATAGCTAGTACAAAATCAGTGCATTTAAAGATTTTAAAGTTAAGAAAAGAAAAGTCTCATTTTATTTAAGCATGTTCTTGATCTATTACATCATCATTGCTCTCACATTTTCACAACAGCAGCACCATCAGATGGA